>NW_024882509.1:95000-260819 GCF_019059575.1 Amphibalanus amphitrite | reverse complement strand
GAAAGCGGGCTTAGTAACATGATTGAATGTCTGCAATGCGATGTTATTCACAAGATACTATTCGCCGGTAGGCGGTAGCTCGGATAGAACAGCGGAACCCCGCGTGACTGGGGTATTTTCCATAACGCGAGTGACTGGGGGGGGGGGGGGCTCTCCAGAGCCCCCCCCTCCTATCTCCGAAAACTGGGCCGATCGTCAAAATTCAAACGGCGTCTGATAGCCCTGGAAAAACTGTCGAAGGAAACCTATTTTCATTGACCTCGAGGTCACCGATGACGTCACAGGTCAGGTCAAAGTAAAAATTATACCCTGAGGGTACCGAACTTTTACTTCGAATTTTTAAAGTCAAGGCCTGGTCATCCTAGGTCACGAAAATTGTATATCATGTATCGGTCACGTGACGCATGTTTTATGGTCCATTTTACTCGAAGATTTCGAAAATAGTGTCGTCTGTATCATTTGAGGTCATTGTCAGCTGAATTTACCGGAGGTCAGGTCACTTTCAGGTCAGAAAAGGTCAAATTTTGAAAATGAAATTTTTCAACAAAAAAGGTGCCTATCGGATGCAGTTTCAGCTCAGCAACACGATGGTGCCATTCATTTGCTGTACGACGTCAAAAACGTACTGAAAAATGGATTTGAAAAAAACATAAAATTGTAAAATTTTGACAATAATGCGAATAACTTGGCTATTTTTGAAGATATTGGGCTACAACTTGAAAATGTAGTTTATCAGTGTGTGTTCTATCACATTTATTCCGGTTTTTGCAAAAAATCAAAAACTTTTTGAAAAAAATAAAAATATATCTTTTTAATTGTAAATACATATTTTTCAAAATTTTCAAAATATCGAAAATCCGAGATAGCAGTTTGATAGCTACGTGTATTTGTAGTCCACTCATGCAAAGAAAATGGAGCTAGCTTAAAAACTGAGCTCTTGAGAGCGTTTGCCGTAATTCAGTATTTTGCATGAAAATCGGCCGACATGACGTCACTCTGACGTCATTTCCGGTCAAACTATGGTAGCTAGAAAGTTGAAATTTTAACACAAGGTGTCAAATTGATGCCTTTGAAGGTACCGCAAGTTTCGTGTTGATCCGTCAAACGGTTTAGAAGATATTGCTGAAAAACGGGAGGGGGGCTCTGTAGAGCCCCCCCCCCCCCCCAGTCATCCGCGGGATAACGAATGAATTATGTTGTAAATAATGTAGACGACATCTAGCGGCAGGCATTGAATTAGCTTGGGAGACATCTAGCGGCAGGCATTGAATTAGCATTCATTCGAGTTCGTGTCGTGGGGCGGTGCGGTCGCCGGTCACGACCAAGGTCACGACAGTGTCGAGGCCAGAGTATATTGAGTGGGTCGAGGCCTTGGTGTCGGGCATTTTTTTCGTCGTTGGTTTTCGTCGGTCCCTCGGGACGAGCTGCAAGCAATAACGCACCTACCGTTCGTCGTTATCTGTATTGGACGTCAAACCCAATACACTCTGGAAGCCGAAATTATGTGTGAAGTTGAAGTGCGGTGGTTGTGCGCCGGTGATGGTCGCAGAAAATATAAGCACACGTGGTGAAGCAAGCTGAGCCGGTCGTTTCGTTGACATTGGTGCCGAAACCCGGGACAAGACCGGGATTGATTTACTCAGTGTGCTATTCGAGTGTGCATTTCAATTTGTTTTCAGTTGTCTTGAGATATGGCAGATCTTGAGAAAGCGAAGAAGAGACGAGTAGCTGCCAAGGCCTGGGTAAGCCGAACAAAGAACAAGCTCTCTAAGGTTCTGGATGACTGTGAACAGGATGTTGATGTTACAAGGATACAGACTGTTCGCAGTGAACTTAAGAGCAGATTGGAGGAACTGGACAGCATCCAGTTGGAGTTGGAAGTTCTGTTCGAATCTGAAGATGACATGCTGGAAGATATAATCAAGGCTGGATTGTTCAGAGATGAAGTGACAGAAGCCATTGAAAGAGCTGACAAGATGGTAGCTGCTGCTGTCTCTGATGGCAGACAAGGTAACGTGCCTGAAGCTGTAAGCTCAGCATCTGTGTCAGCTTTGAGCCCTCAGCTCCCGAGACTAGATCTCCCTAGCTTTGATGGGGATGTACTTAAATGGATTCCCTTCTGGGAGAGATTCGGTGCAGCTGTTGGTGAACGAGAGTTGCCAGACGTGGTCAAGTTTGAGTACCTACAGTCATGCTTGCAAGGTGAGGCGGCAAGATGTGTTGCTGGTCTGTCGCTCACATCAGCGAACTATCAAGTAGCATGCGATTTATTGTCAAAGAGGTTTGGGAAGCCTGAAGTGATAATCTTCAATCATGTTCAGCAGCTCCTAGCTATTACTGGTCCTCTGTCTTCAACATCCCAGTCCCTTCGCTCCCTCATTGACAATGTCCTGATCCATGTGCGTAGCCTGTCAGCCCTTGAGGTCACTGGTGATAAGTACGGCATTTTCTTGGTTCCTATGATCCTCAGTAAACTGAACCCTGACCTGAGGATGGAGTGGGCCCGTCTTGGCCCAGGCAAAGAAGCGGACCTCAATGCACTGATGGACTTCCTGGCAGCAGAAGTTGAGAGGAGGGAAAGGTCCGGAGCATTCACCAAGCTGCTGGGGACAACTCAGCCGGCCCGGGACGTCCGAGCAGCTGGCAGGAGCCAGCCTCACAAGGATGTTCGACCGGCTGGGAGGAACCAGCCTCTCAGGGACTGTGTGAGACAGGCGCGGACTCCATCTGGAGCCGCTCTGACTGCATCATCAGGGGTATGTATATTTTGTGGAAAGGCACACAGGTCAGTGGAGTGTCATGAGCTCCTCAAGCTCTCAGTTTCGCAGAGACATGACTTGATTAAGCAGTCTGGGGCATGTTTTCGCTGCTTGTCCGAGTCACACCGGGCGAGGGAGTGCCAGTCAAAGTGTGAGCTGTGTGGCGGTGGCCACCACAAGCTGTGTTGTTTTTCGAAGGGGAAGACTAGTCAGGGGAGGGTAGCAGAGCCCCCTGGTGTGTCAAGCTCTACTAGTCCTAAGGTTTCAGAGACTCGTGTGTCTCTGTCGTGTAACAGTGGTGATGATCAATGTGTTGTGCTCCCCACTGCTCGAGTGTTGGTACATGGAGCGCATGGCTCAGTCCTAGCGACTTTGTTGTTCGACACAGGGTCGGACAGAACTTATGTGTCGGAAGAGTTGGTGAAAAAGGTGGGCGCTACATGGCTCGGCTCTGAGTCTGTCTCGTATGCAGCCTTTGGTGGGGGAAAATCCACTTGTGAGAGGGCTGTGAGGGGGCTCCGTGTGAGTGGAGCCAACTTGTCCAAACCTGTGGAGTGTTTGTTGACTGCTGTGGAAGTACCAGTGATCTGTTCCCCCCTGCAGCGACCCAGAGTCCCTCGGACAGCCCTCGCCTCTTTCGTAGGGGTTGAGTTGGCTGACAGCTATAGTGAGAACCGCGAGATGTCTGTGGATATATTGGTCGGTCTTGACGTGTACTGGAGTCTTGTACAGCAGGGCTTCATTCGATGTTCAGAAGGGTCACTAGTAGCCCAGGAGACCTCACTGGGTTGGATCGTGTCTGGCGTGACCTCCTCTGGACTCTGTGCTGCAGGCAGTACATCGTGCCAGTTGCTGACTCTTGGTGATCTGCACGAGGACGCCGTCCGTAACCTATGGAGTCTGGAAGGCGTCGGCATCCGTTCTGATGAGGAGCCGGCCAGTTCGAAGGTGTTGGAGGATTTCGAGTCCTCAGTCAGCTTCAGCGATGGCAGGTATGAGGTCGCACTGCCTTGGAAGCAGGGTGACCATGCCCCTGAGCTTCAGAGTAACCTTCCGGTCGCGAGGTGCCGCCTCAGGAGTTTGACTCGAAAACTTGATAGAGATCCCGACCTTCGCTCTAAATATGATGCTGTGCTGAGTGAATTGGAGGAGTCGGGGATGATCGAGGAGGTCCCGAGTGAGGAGATTGTGGTCTCTCACCCCACATTCTATCTCCCTCACCATCCGGTGGTGAAGGAGAGCAGTGAAACCACGAAGGTCCGCCCCGTGTTTGATGCTTCCGCGTGTGGTCCGAACGGTGTCAGTCTAAATGACTGCTTGGAGGTGGGTCCCTGTTTGATGCCTAACCTGGTCGATGTCCTACTAAGGTTTCGGCGCTGGCGTTATGCCGTGACAGCGGATATCGTCAAAGCCTTTCTCCAGATTGGACTTCGGAGAGAAGATCGAGACGTGCATCGCTTCATCTGGCTCTGCGGCGGCAGAGAACGGGTGATGAGAGTGACCAGGGTCAGCTTCGGGACGTGCAGCAGTCCCTTTCTTCTGAACGCGACCCTCCGTCATCACCTCGCCAGGTATGACGCGTCACGTGCGGTGACCGAGATGCAGTCTAACTTCTATGTCGATGACTTTCTGTCAGGGGCGGACTCTGAGGAGGAAGCCCGTAGTCTCCTTTCGGAGGCTCAGTCTGTCGTGGCTGATGCTGGCATGTGTCTGGCCAAATGCAGGTCAAACAGCACTCTGCTGTTCGACAATGCTGTGTCTGGTGGGGAAGGCCAGAGCATCAAAGTGCTGGGGCTAAGTTGGATTCCGAAGGAGGACGTGTTCATGTTCGAAGGTGTTTCGATTCCTGACGATGTCGTGCCGACCAAACGTGTAGTATTGAGCTTTATGGCCAGACTTTTCGACCCTCTGGGGTTTCTAACTCCATTCACCATGGTGGCTAAGTGCCTATTCCAAACATTGTGGCAGCAGGGGCTGCAGTGGGATGAGTTGTTGCCCGCTGAAAGTCACTCAGTCTTCACCAGATGGTTAGATGGTCTGGAGACGCTAAAGCAGTTCAAAGTCCCTCGCTCCTACTCAGTCGAGGGCTGGAGTGGCGCAGAGGCGGGGGCGGAGCTACATGCTTTCGGCGACGCCTCCCCGAGTGGGTACGGTGCTACAGTGTACCTCCGTTCCCCGCTGTCAGATGGCTCGCACAGTGTCACACTGGTGATGGCGAAGGGCAGAGTGGCGCCGGTGAAGACAGTGAGTCTGCCGAGATTAGAGCTGTTAGGCAGCCTTCTCGCCGCTCGACTGGTGACTCATGTCCGCCGCGCTCTGTGTCTGCCAGACAGCACAGTTTGTAAGTGCTGGACTGATTCCATGGTCGCCCTTGGGTGGATACGAGGTGATCCCCAAAGATGGAAGCAGTTCGTGCGTAACCGAGTGATCGAGATTCACAGTTTGACCAGCCCTGCTGACTGGGAGTTCGTGCCAGGGGAGGACAATCCGTCAGACCTGACGACTCGAGGCGTATCGGCGGAGCAGCTGCTAGCGTCTGATGTGTGGCTGGTGGGGCCTACCTGGCTGTCGGAGACCGCGGGTCACCCCCCACGACAGATCGAGTCGAAGGTGAGCGAGACTCCGGTCGACGAGGCCGTTCTGGTATCGGCTCCGGGTCCGGCCGAGTCTCCTCGGGAGACCGCGGCGTGTGACAGCGCCGGCGGCGCGGGAGGCGCGCGCTGTGTCGGCGAGGCGCTGCTGCCCTCCGGTGAATCTTCGCCGGACAGAGCTCTCGTTTCATCTGATTTTGTCAGGGGAGAAATGTTGAAAGAGTCTGAGGAAATCAGCAATGTTAGTTTGTTTGTGACTCAACCTGAGCGCGTCTTTCCGGTAGAGCGCTGGGGAAAGTTTTCAAAGGCGGTGCGAGTCGTAGCATGGGTGCGTCGCTTCATTGAAAACTGTCGCTGCCCTCAGCAGAGGTCCAGGCGTCATGAGTTGTCCTCCATCGAGTTGGCTGACGCCAAGCGCGAGCTGCTGCGTCAGGAGCAGCGGAGCGAGTTTCACGAGGAGTGGACCGCTCTGGAGACGGGTAAGAAAGTGTCAAAGGGCTCCAGCATTTTCCGATTGGCCCCCTTCGTGGGTGACGATGGTCTGCTGAGAATGGGCAGTAGGCTACAAATGTCTGACCTACAGTACGAGGAGAAGTACCCAGTGTTGTTACCCAGAGGCCACTTGTCCGAGCTTTTGGTCAGAGAACAACACCTCCTACTGAGTCATGCTGGTGTGAACACGATGGTAGCCACGCTCAGAGGGGCCTATTTTATATTGGGTCTGCGCTGCCTCGCAAAACGTGTGAAACGTGGCTGTGTGTCGTGCCAGCGGCACGACTCGCAGCCGTGTAATGAGGAGGCGGCTCCCTTGCCGGACTGTAGAGTGACCGAGTCGCCGCCATTCACAGTTACTGGGGTGGATTTCGCTGGGCCGATTTTCAGTGTCGATTTCCCGCGCAAAAAGTTTTATGTGTGTTTGTTTACGTGTGCCGTCACACGCGCGGTACACCTTGAAATGACTGAGGCTTTGTCATTGGTAGAGTTTATGATGGCGCTGAGACGATTCTCGGCGAGGCGCGGTGTTCCCAGAGTCGTTTACTCGGACAACGCGCCGACTTTCAAGGGGGCTGACGCACAGCTGCAGCGTTTCTTTGGACACCTGGCTCCGGAGTGGAGATTTATCACACCTCACTCGCCGTGGTGGGGCGGGTGGTGGGAACGCCTCGTGCGATCCGTGAAGTCAGGACTCCGTAAGACACTTGGGACACGGTGTCTCTCACGGACAGAGCTTGAAACAGTCCTTTTCGAGATAGAGTGCTGCATAAACTCTCGCCCTTTAACCTTCGTCGGTGACGGGCTCGAAGCAGCACCACCCCTGACGCCCTCTCACTTCCTGACTGGCAGAGGGACGGGTTTTCCCGCACGGGTGTTGGAAGACCCGGGTTCTGTGAATCCCAGAGAGCTATCAGAGAGAGCTCGTGTGCGTGAGAAGCGGCTCAACAAGTTCTGGTCGGTCTGGTCGTCAGAATATCTCCGCTCACTGCCGCCAGTTGTCGGTAAGTTCCGGACTCGGGGCAGGTTAGCAGTCGGATCGCTTGTCCTGCTTCGGGAAGACAAGGTGCCCAGGATGAGGTGGGTTCACGGAGTAGTGACGAAGCTTCACATGGGGAGGGACGGGCGAGTGAGATCAGTCGAGGTGCGGACCTCGTCAGGGCTGAAAACTCGTCCTATCCAACGCCTGCACGATTTGGAGGTGCAGTGATACTGGCAGCAGGGCGGGACCGATCACTGTCTTCAGCATTTACTAGCGGTGGTGACGTATATGTGTCCATTCTGTGTTTGGTCCGGTGTCGCCTGTGACTGTGGTGGTTCCTTTGTTTATATCGGGCTTGGAGTAAAGTCCGTGAGTGTAGAACCAAATTTGGTTTGCTTGAGATTAGTACTCGTTCGGGTCAAATGTAGCGCCCACAGGCTAAGCAGGTACTCTAGTTGGACTTGCGTATTGTGTTAAGTTGTCTGCCTCGCCTGCGAGAACTCGTGCTGAATGGCACTTAAGACGTGTTTCGTTGAAGGTTAGCGTTTGAGATACATTGTCGCTCTTGGAGGTAGAGTGTCACTAGCGTACAATTTCACGTATTAGCCGCCTGTAGCCGAGTTACTTGGCGTTTAGACCTGAACCATCTGTGTACCTATCATGTTAGTTAGTTCGCGGTCGATATCCATATATTATAGTGTACGTTAACACAACCTTATAGCGGCAGTGACCTTGTGTTTGAAGTTCTGTTGACTTCAAAGGCTGGGAGGATGTTGTAAATAATGTAGACGACATCTAGCGGCAGGCATTGAATTAGCTTGGGAGACATCTAGCGGCAGGCATTGAATTAGCATTCATTCGAGTTCGTGTCGTGGGGCGGTGCGGTCGCCGGTCACGACCAAGGTCACGACAGTGTCGAGGCCAGAGTATATTGAGTGGGTCGAGGCCTTGGTGTCGGGCATTTTTTTCGTCGTTGGTTTTCGTCGGTCCCTCGGGACGAGCTGCAAGCAATAACGCACCTACCGTTCGTCGTTATCTGTATTGGACGTCAAACCCAATACACTCTGGAAGCCGAAATTATGTGTGAAGTTGAAGTGCGGTGGTTGTGCGCCGGTGATGGTCGCAGAAAATATAAGCACACGTGGTGAAGCAAGCTGAGCCGGTCGTTTCGTTGACAAATTATATCTATTGTATGGAACACCCAACCCACTGAACTGAATGCGAACTTTGTCACACTTCTGGATGAGCGTTACGCTCAGCGCAGCCAATGATAAGCAAGGCATGACACATGGACCTCAGCCAGTGTTACTCGTGCGCATATTCCTGGAGACTTTATCAATGGCGTATCAGCGCCGACACAATTGATAAGCCAGCAGGCAGCCCTACAGAGACGTTCTATGAGCACTGAACAGCCTTTACAAGGGTCGACCGGCCTTTTAAGAGAAAGCAACAAAGACCGAAACAAACAAGGCTCCATGTTTCCAGGAAGCGCAGCAGCGGTACGCTCTGTAGTTCACAGACCTCGGACGTCGACGTGACTCCTCAGCAGCTGTGATCCGGATGTAAGCACAGACGGTAAAGGTAGGCAAAAAGGTCAAAGGATATGGTTAAAGGCATGTGTGGGGACTGCTGCCATAGAGATCTTATATACAGCAGAGATCTTATATACATGAATATAAGATCTCTATGACTGCTGCAACCTCAAACTGTGGAGTTTAACTTGTAAAAGTATGTATTTGCTTTTAAATCAGCATACCTCTCAAAAGGCTCAAGTTTGTAAGTAAACACTGGATAAAAAAGAGCTGAAGCTTTTATGAGAAAACCGCCCTGTCATTTGTAACTTCCTGAACTTCAATTCAAGATGGATTGTGTTAGAACGTTAATAAGCCGCCGGACTCCCCCTGCCAACAGCAGTCTGCAGGCACCATATTTACACCGCCTAAACATCAACAGCGTTTCATCAGTGCAGTGCGGCGTGAGGGTAAGATCCGTAATGGCGGCGCCTTCCCAGTAGCGCGGTACGTACCTACCCGGCAGTACTCAGATTGATGAGCGCGTGGCTCGGGCCGCGCGGGATTCGTAATGTCACGCAGCATGCTCCTTCCACGGCTACGGGCGTCTCTGAACGATGCAACAGGCCGCATCGGAAGTTATTGGCACGCGTGTCGCCTCATATCCTACCTGGCAGTGCCGTTTGGAGAAGACCCCCAGCGTCTTTTAGCCGAAACTTTACACCCGAAAAGACACAAAAGTTAATATGATATACAACATCCGTCTTCACGACGCTTATTTATTGGTCGATACCAGGAAGCCAAATAGAGACGGACGTAATAAACTTTTCAGCTCACTGAAATGTGGCAATCGATCTCGAACGGACTGGGAGACGGACGGTATTGCAGATATTAGCACCGTAGCCGTCACAGACCGCTGGGAATTAATACAGCCGAGCGCGGGAATGTGAGATGGCATGCGGACCTGGGAGAGCCATACTTGGACTAAGCATTACGGAGCTGATTCGAGTACGGGAAATGGGACCAAAGGTTTCCCTCAAATATCCAATCGGTGGTCAATCACCCCGTAAATGGCAGGTTCGGTAATCAATACCACCAGCGCCTACTCCCGATCGGTGTCCGTCTGTTCTGATATGTTGGCTTGACCTTTAGCGACGCGCCGCTACCGACATATTGACACAGCGGTGAGGTAATATTTAACCTCTACTCGACTGACCTATCGGCTGAAAAAGTGAGTCAGTATGATCTAGTGATGGGAGGTAGCAACGAACTAATTTAAATAGGTTTACTTTGTGAACACGGGTGATGACAGGTAAAAAATGCCAAAAATATCTATAGTATTCCAATAAGTTTCAACATTTACCCAATTACCCGCATGCTAGAGAACCATAATTGTGCCTCGATTCAGTCTCTCGGCAACAGTAATTTGCCCTTCCTTCTCATTCCGTCCGTGTTCCAGTCACTCTAGCTCTTTTCCCGCGAGTCTAGGTCTCATACTGTACAAACTTCGAAACATTTCAACAAGACGTACATAATAGCTGCCTATTTATTCCGTGACAAACACTCAAAATGTGCGTAACGACTGCGCTGTGCTGTGGCTCCGGCCGGCGGCCGCACTCAACAAAACGGAGGTGACAATGGAGGAAAACAGCCCTCGGGCACCCGGCGACCCTGGGCCGCATCATATGGCAGCTCACGATGACACCAGAGGGTCATCCATGATGGCACAGGTCGCAGGGTCATCTGATGACACCCGTCAGTCACACTGGCCTGGGCGACTCGGCGCTCTCTCCGCTCTCTCTCGGAGGGCATGCAGGACAGGAGCGGACTCACCGCGCTCAGATCAACACTTGGTCACCTGGTAGAACACCCAGGTCTCCATGAAGGAGGGCACGTAGGCGCTGGAGCTGGTGCGACTCGTCTTGGCCGGCAGCTCGTCCACGAGCCTCTCAAACTCCTCCAGCGCCTCCGGACAGTTGACGCCCATCACCTGACGGGACACAGACGGGGGAGGGGTCACATACGGGGGAGGGGTCACAGACGGGGGAGGGGGTCACATACGGGAGGGGGGGGGTCACACAGACACGACGAGACAGTGACGCCCGTCACCTGAGGGCACAGACGGGACGAGGGCGGCCACGGCGTCACGGCGGGTCACAGCAGACCCTGGGGGCACACAGACGGGCGCAGGGATCACCACGAGACAGGGGACCGAAGAAGGGGAACAATGTTGACCAGACAATGGACAGCGGAGAATGAGATTAACAATTGCTCACCGCATATTGCTCCTGTTACCGGGAACCCCGAAATGATAACAAATGATCATGATGATCATGAATTATTGCTCTAGTCGTACTAACATGCCTTACGAAGATACAAAAGGAAAAACGAAAGTAAGATGGTTGACAAAATAACTTAAATCACTTGCAAGTGCTGGTGATCACGTAGCAAAATCAAGCCAGCGATGGTATAAAAGAAAGTAACCGAAGCAGTTACTGTGCCCTTGCATATCGAAAACTTGCCGCGAGCTATGCTGTGAAGAAATGCATGCACATTCATCGCTCACTCAAAAGACCAACAGAAAAAGGTACTCCGATCTAATCAATGCTGTCCTAAGCACTTACTGCAAATTTTCTGTACGTTGTCATCCAGCAAAGCGACCTAGCCCAGTGAATTGCAGACCCCTAATTAAACGGCCACGTCCTGTCACGTTTAACACGGCCACGTACGGGGTCCCCGACAGGTCCATCTCAATCCATTCACCCAGTCGGCAATTCAGAGCCAATTTCGGCGCGCTCCATCCCGCGCAGCTCCGCTCGCCGGCCATTCTGAGAACCTCCCTGTCAGCGGGAGAGCCGCGTGACATCTCACGTCCGCGGAGCCCTCAGCTCAGCAGCCGTCCACAGAAAGGCGTCACACGCTGCTCTGACCAGCACTTCCGCGCCCCGTCGCCCGCCGCGGCCCGGGACTGCTAATTTGCAGGAGGTTTGAGCCGGGTGGCGGAGCGCCCGGTTCCGGACGTGCTCTGAACAGGTGTCTGCTCGTCAGATCTCCGCGGGGAATCGTGTAGCAAGGCGAGCCGAAACTCCTAGACACGCCCGGCAACAGATACAGAGGAGGTTGCCGGGCGACCTGGGACGGAGGTCATTAGCGACACAGTTTAATGGCGGAAACTGTGCACAGTTCTTGGTGTAATGGGAATTGGATTGGAGCTAAGCATGACATAAAAGGAAAATGATGCAAGAATGCAGTACAGTTTGATGATCAGGGCCGGCAAATCTGCCGGCATGAAACGTTATCGGTTTAGGAACACTTGGGTCATCCGCCGTTAAACTCCGAATCCAGTCAGACACCATGAGAGTTTAAAACCGCAACCAGTTTTAATCACCGAAGCTTCCCCAACACCTCCGTCCTCGCACTTCTCTGCCGTCATGGCTCAATCAAGCTCGACCCTGGCCTCACTCGCTAAGCACTACCCTCTCACCCTGACGAGCTTCTTCCAAACGCCGTTATGATGCAGCTAGCCTCTGACCTAGACCCAAACCCCTCTCCAGACACGGGAGCGGCCCCGCAGACCGGCGGACGAGCGGGCAATACCCGGTAAATCACGGGCAGTAGCCCTCCAGACGACAGTGGAGGCGATCACGACGGCACCAGCGTGAGCGCCCCGGCCGGAGTGGTCGTTCGCCAGCAGCAGGCCCCGGTGCCCAGAAATGGCGGCCACCGGGGCCTGGGTCCGGACCAGGGTCCGGAAGGACCGCCGGTCGTCTGACCGGCCGAGTCAGATAGACCTCCAACTGCGCGCCGAAACAAACGAGCGAGAACAGAGGCGAATGCAGTGGACGATATAGAGGGAAATGGAGCAGGTGCCATGACCAATCGAAAACAATCAACTGTCCATGGCGATAATCACTTGATGTCCATGATTTCTTAACAAATAACTTCCTTTCTCGGGCCTTAGTGTTGGAGAGGCAGGCGAAAACAATGTGATTTTGACGACTGCAAACTGAGAAAAGTAGCAAAGCATATCCGTATATGATGCAGTATCGCAAACTAAACCAAAATCTCCTACTGATCAGATGCATGCCGTGGTCGCCAGTAGTACTTTATCCCTATGCCAGGCTCAAGACTGGAACGTATGCAGCCGGCGGCGATCCAGGGCAGGGGTGCCGGAGAAGCGCCGTCAATGCGCGGTGCCACAACACGGAGCAGCGCCGGTCTACAGGGAAGGAGACGGGACGGGCGGGCTCCGCTGCGCGGCGCCGGGGGCGGTGAGGCCATGCATGAAAGCGGTTCACCGAGGCATATTGGCAGAGCCAACGCCAGAGGCGGCAGCCGCCGCGCAAAAAGTGGAATAAAGCTCGACTGCTGCTGCAAATAACCACGACCAGAGAGGGCGGGCCGGGCCGGGCCGCGGCCGGTTACGTACGCGGCGCGGCGCCTCCGAGCTACCGCCGTTATCGTCGCGCCGCTGGCCGTAGCTCCGTGACGGCCAGCTCCGGTACATCTAGCGACACGGGCGGGGCGGCGCGTCACCGGCCCGGCGCCGTGTCGACCCCCGTCGGCGGCGACGGGTGAGTCGGAGCGCGCCGACACACGGAGTCAGTGGTCGATACATCACCTCTGGCCGCGCCCCAGTCAGGTGCGTCTGTCCGCGGACCGCTCTCAGCGGCTCCGCGCGGCACACACAGACAGCCGGGGAGGCGGGCGTATAACGACTTACACATAAAAACCCACGCAAAAGGTTGCTGCATGTCGGATTATGTGAGAGAAAAAACATAAAAGACGGATGTATGATTACCGATTCATATGAATCAGGCACAAAAAGACATCTCAGCCTGAACACGAGCGTTTCACATGCAACACATGTCACAAAGCTGATGTGGAAAAACATCCTGCCAACAGAAGGACAATATGCGTACCTATATGACAGACAATGGTAAATAACAAGCAGTTGATTGCATCAATTCGTCAAGTTTACTCAGTACAGTGCACACGATACATGCACTTTGGACATGTAGGTGCACTGCTTATTATGCAGCAGAAACACGGTTCATTAAATTTAGCAGAAAACGTCATTCTGTATAGTTAAGTCACCCACAGAAGCTCGGGTCTATTTAGCATTACTCTCTGTTTCACCACGCTTCGCATATGATCAATAAGCGTCACACGAAACGTGATGAATAAAGTCGCCTGTTTTGCAGCGGGGCAGGTAACCAGTAACTCCTTACCACCACATAAACAAAATATTTCAAATAAAACGTGCTTTCAACAGCAAAAGCTAGAAACTCAACAGCAGCACCACTCCGGAGAACATAACAGACTGGAAAGAACTGTTGCGTGTTACAAACGGTACGACACGCCATAACATACTGGAACTGAGCTGAAAGGTTCTCAACAACCGAACGCTCTCTCCATCGACAAAAAGCTCGATCTGACATTCACCACCATCTGACATTCACCACCCCCTCGGCACGCGCCCCCGACTCCAGGCCGGTGCACAGTGCGGCGTCCGACGTCTCTGACAGACCGGGTTAGCCGCGGGCTCCGACAGCTCGCAGCTCCGCCGGGAGCGCTCCCATTGAACCGCCGGCGGCTCGCGGAGGAGCTGCGCCAGCTCGCGGGCTGCGCCGCCGCCGACAGAGCGCTCCTCCCCGGGCACCGCCGCTCCGAGCGGGGCGCACGATGAAAATGGACGCAGCGCGCGGAATGAATAACTTATTACGAGCGAGCGAGCGCAGCGAGCGAAGCGAAGTCTTTTCAATATAACGGAAAAATCTCAGTATGAGCGGCCCGGCCCGGCCCGGCCTGTAACGCTTTTGAGAGGCTTATATCTCAGCAACCGCTGGACCGATTGGCCTGCGGTCTTTTTTGCTGGGTAGCCCCATCCCTTCTACCCCGTAATTGACTACTCTTGACACATCTCAGTGACCGTCGTGGCACGTGCCACGTGAAAAGTCAAGGGTGCTCACGCTGTTTTGAAAAAGTAGTGATTTTGAGAGGCTCATATCTCAGCAGCCGCTTGGGCGATTGTCTTGCGGTAATTTTTGCAGGGTAGCTGCATCCCTTCTACCAAAGGTCGGATAGGGGAAGTTGGGGGAACGCCGAAGACTTTTTTTCTGACGCCCGTAGAACGCAAGGTAGACAACATAAGCTATTCTTGTTGGCGTCATTCGAGAGACCAGTCTTTTGCCTTTCAAACATACCAGGCGCATTAGATGAATTCGCATACCGTTAAGCGCACAAGCTAAAAATATCAAAGAAGTGACTTTTTCGGCGTTGCCCCGGACTGCGGGGAAAGCCGAAAATGGGAGAAATGATCTACGGGGAATGCCGACATTGATGTTTTGCCATTTTATCTCAAACTTTATCCAGAATTCATCAAAGCTGACACGCGTTTTAAGAGCTTGAGGACGCGGTGCACACTGGAAGTTATAATTGTGTGATATAATAAGAAAATGCCAGGTAAATCATTCCTTATAGGTAACAGGCCGTTGTGTCGGTTGAAAGTGTAATTTGTGTGACTAAAAATACGCGTTGCTATTCTACAGCAGTAAAGTCCACGTAGCGTGCTTTTAACACGTGCGTAATCGCACGTTTTCGGCATTACCCCAGCCAGCCATACTTTCATTTGCAGGCCCATAACTTTTCAACGTGCTGTATAAATTTCAAATAGGCAGCACACTTATGCAAAGACATGCTAAAGATTACTTGACCGAATTGGCCAGACAAACAGTAGCATAATGAGTAAGAAATGCAGCTTCAAAGGCGCATGTAGTACAAGGGAAACGTACCTTGAAAACGGTCTTGGCGCCCTCACAGTCGAAGTATTCCGAATGACGACTCGTAACAAATATACGATAATTGTAGTCACTTAAGCTTCAGAGCATCACTGACAGGTGGCATCCATGTCTTACGGTTTTCGAAATATCTCGAATTTCGGCTTTGCCCCAACTCCGGCATTGCCCCAACTTCCCCTACTCTTGATCTATGTGAGTGACCCCCACTGCACGTGCAAAATACAAAAACAAGAGGTGCCAAATTGGTTCCCATTTCAATAACTCGGTAATTACTGGGGCGATTTCGCTGAAACTTGGCATACAGATAGGCACCCACCAGGCAATGCATTCCCGTGTGTTGCGGTTAGGGTGCTACTGCACGTGCGCACGTGCAGGGGGCGCTTCCAGATCTCGAGAACGGCTGGGCCGATTGCGCTCAAATTTGGTACACGGTTGGGGACCGGTTAGTAGGGTGCCGTGCAAAAGTCAGTTTGGACCCCGTTTGCACGTGCACACGTGCAGAATGCCGCTGCCAGATCTCAGGAACGGCTGGGCCGATTGCGTTCAAATTTGGCACACCACCAGCGACCGGTTAGAAGGGTGCTTTGCACAAGTCCCGTTGGAAGTACCCTCTCGCCCTTCCGCACGTGCAAGGCTCACTATCTCGCTCGCTCGTTCTTCGCCCAAAAGGCGTTTTACTGGTACTAGACCGGACACAGGAACGCACACAGAGAAAAAGCCACCGAGAGGAGGCCCTCGACTGACTTTGATCGGAGACGGATGTAATAATGAGCGCCGTGTTTCTCTGGACTACACATAGGTAGCAGTCGTGTGGCTTCAAAAGAAACCACTGTTGTCATTGTGGACAACTTAAACTCGACAGAACAAAACAGAATATAAAAAGCGCAGTTGTAACAGGTCTTTGGAAAGAAGTGGCGAAAATACGTCTGCCAAAAAACATGATCTTTTTCTCTAAAAACTAATTCAAAGCCACCGCGCAAAAAGTTCAGTTTCGCATTTCTCAGCGTTCTACCAGTGAGCCAACCGGACCCGCTCTACCCTATACTCCGGCGGTGCGTGCGGACCCGGTTACCGTCCTTTCGCCTTCACACTGACCCACTCAGAAGTCTTTTCCCGGGTCCGGTACCCACTACACACCCACGCTGAATGCATCCACACACTGTGGACCCATTCACCCTTCAGCTGCGTCTCAGGCAGGTCGATACCTCATTGGTTACGCTGTGGCCAGCGATTACGTGGCCACATGGCTCGTCGCACCACTCACAGAGAGAACGCCGAGCCTTCATTCAATACACCCTGGTCGAACCGCTCGCTGAAGTAGCCTCTTCGTCTGATGGTGCGGCGAGGTCTATTTCGAAGATTCACCCCAGGCTTGCTCAGCATGAGTCGAAACAAAATGCAAATTGGTGGCATAATCGCGGTAATGCAGTGGTTTGAGATAAATATCACTCTACGTATCCTAGCATACGAAACAAGCAGCTCGGATTTCCAAAGGCAGTTAATCAGCTGCCATCATATGAAGATACACAATCGGGACGTGTGCTTATATACAGCACTCATTGTCGACAGGTCTCAGATACAACACATGGAGCCGGCAGAATAACACATATTGACTGATTCATCTCTATGTGTAGGTAGCACTCTGAACCTCTTCCGTACCACCTCCCATAACTTCAGGATGAAAAGACCAAATCCAATGCGGAAATGTTTGAAAATTGAGAAATCGAAACCCGAGCTTCACAGACACACTGACTCTTCCAGGTGCCTTATGTAACACGGAAGACGTTAACCAATTAGTAGCACAGCTGTTGACCTCATAATACAACCTTTTTAAGTTGTTCATTGCGATGCAGGAAACAAAGTCGACCTTATCATCTTACCGGACAGCTAATGCAGGATCCCTTCCTGCCGATAATTCCAAAAGTCGGCACTCATCACTCGCAAACACGACCGCGCCTGTGGCGAGTGCGAAGAGCCTTTGATCAGGTCGGGACTTCAGTGGTCTCCGCTAATTTGATTTCCGAGCATAAGGGAAGCGTTCCGGTTCGACCAGCCTCGTCGGGTGCAGTGAAGCGGATTTGCGCCAGACCTCCACCCACCAGAGAGGAGAGGAGAGGAGAGGAGAGGAGAGGAGAGGAGAGGAGAGGAGAGGAGAGGAGAGGAGAGGAGAGGAGAGGAGAGAAGAGAAGAGGAATGGAGAAGTGAGGAGTGGAGAGGAGAGGAGTGGAGTGGAGTGGAGTGGAGTGGAGTGGAGTGGAGTGGAGTGGAGAGAAGAGAGAGGGGAGAGCAACAGAGTCCATAGCAGAGCAGCCGGCGGGCGGTCACCACTCCACTCGACTCTTCGCCGGTCACTGACCGACCGGGCCGGCTAACCAGGCGTGTTAGAGTGTGTCTGGCAGCGCGGCCGCCTGCCTCCACTCCAGGTAGCACAGACTGGCGTCACACACCGACGTCACGTCACGGGGACCGTCACGTCGCCGCCCGCCGGCGTCCCAATGGAGTCACGGCTGGGCGCGGAGACGACAGCAGCCTGGCCAGCCAATATAGGGCCAACTCGGGGCGACTGGCTGCAGGGCTTCTGCGCATCACCAGTTCTGAGAGCGGGAGTACCTCAGCGGGACGACCGAGTTCTTGGAAGGAGGAATATTACAACAAGAAAATGGCACAATTACTACACTCCATGTTGGATAAGACACAGCCAAAGCAGCAATATTACCGGCGCATCGCAGAAGTACAAAAAAAAATGACTTCTCGCAGGCTCAAGATGGACATTAATTGAAAACGTGACCACAGAACAATAAACATCTAGTTGGTACTTGGTACTTCTTGGCTTGGTTGTCCCAAACTTAGTCTAATAGGGCATTGAATAGTCACGAGCTGAAATACCCTGAAGCCGTGGAACCTGAAAGTGGACCAGACTCCCGGAACAAATCACAACACCTCTGACCCACCAGTGGCCTCTGAGTGACCTGCGCACCAGTGATAAAGGATCATCTTCAAGCCATCTCACGGTCAGTCACCACACACCCGCTGATCGAGCCATCACCGGCGGCCGGGCTGGAGCGGTGCGTACTGCGCGTGTTATCCCAGCGGGCACCCACGCCCCCGCACACCCTCACTGACCAAACGGGGCGTGTTGGCCGAGTGGCCGCCCACACAGTCGGCCCGTTAGCTAAACACACAGTCACACGGGCACACACCATTACATGGGGGCGGGGCGGCGGTCGACCGGTCTCCCATAGCGCCAGATAGGTGGTGGCAGAGGCGGGGGACTAGGCTGACGATAAATGATGAACAATAAAGGCGTAAACACAGCGATGCGGCTATTTGGTGACCCTAATCTTCATGAGCATCATATCTGACCAAACTTCAAAATACAGAAAGGTAGCTAATAGAGCAATTAGCTTCCGAACACTGCACGCTTGGAGATACCCGCGCAAAGCCATTAGGTGTCATGAAAATAAAAGGCATTGCTTAATTTGCAGATACATTTCACTCAATCACGACTCTATCGTAATCTCTTTAGTGCTGCTGTTGAAACAGCAATTTAAATGAATTAAAGAAATAAAATTGAGAGGACATCGACGGACATCCCATAGGGTAAATTCAATCACAAAACAGCCAACTGTCGCCACAAGTTAAGAAAATGCAATCAGTGTGATGTCAAAACTACGTCCATGCAATAACCAGTCATGAGAGGGTGATCTGTAAAGTTGGGTCCAACCTCTCCACATCTGCAAGTTGCAAGAGTTTTGGGTTCGCAGAGTGCAACAAAATAACACCGTAAGGCGTAAAGAATGGCGAAATCTAAAGTCCACACCATCCGTACCCTGAACAAAGACGGAATGAATCATCTACCCACGTCAAATCTCGCACAGCACTGAGCTGAACGGACCGATTCAACCCGGACCCGCCCCACCTACGTCACTGCATATACCCACGCTCAACTCTACGCTCCGCCACCTGTTCGACCGAACCACGCGTAACACGCGATCAGGGATCCAATCTCGGCCCGCTGAAAGGCGGACCAGAGGCAATCTCACTCCAAGTGCCGCACTAAAATGTTGGTACGTAACACCTGCTTCAGGCAACTCCCCGCGGGCACAGACACCGTGCGCGCTTCTGCGTCAGAGTGACGGTAATCGAGCCAAACACCTTTTGATGCGTCTCCGGCTCCTTTAGCCATCGTTCAACGGTGCGGACGGATTCCGCGCCAGACATCTTATGAGGACAATGGAAATGAAGAGGCTGACGCAACAAACCTTTTAACTTTCTACCTCAGGATTTTTCAAAGCGATACGCAATGTATGTTGTTCAAAGGAAATGCACAAATTATACACAATGCACATAGATGCGATTTCTTAGACTGTCATTGTGATAAGGTCTGTGGAAGCCCAACAATGCTTTATGCTATACGCCTAATTGTTATAAAGCACGCCATGCCGCACCCAGAAATGAACATGAGGGGACTATTAACTGTGTTCGAAAAATCTTTCGTACCTAGCCTCCCAATGGAACTGACAACTACCTCTCCTACTCTGGTGAGAAAAGAACCCATTACCCTTCGTAAGACGCATCAAAAGCAAAAATCGAACACACAAGCTGAAATGTGATATTGCAATATCACCCAGCCTCGATTTCAGAGCAGATATGTGGATTTCCTGATTCGTCAGTGAACAATCCGCCGATAAATCTGCACCCTGAGAAGTCGAACAGCGTGCAGGACACAACAGTTTTTTGTTGTTGTTGATAAGAGGTGATTATTTTTCTTTGTAATTCACGCCTCGTCCGAGGTCCTCAGCTAAACAGATGGGCCAGATTCAACAGTGATAAATCACACTTCCATTCCCGATCAGCACTATCCTCTAGTCTCCCAAACCGCCGCGCTCTCCCAGTCCCATCGGTCATCAGTCTACGGCTCTCTCACCCCCATCTCCCATCAGCCGCCCGCGCTCTCAGTCCGCCCCAGTGCCAGCCGCACCCGGGCCGCTCTACTCACGTGGCTCATGTACTTTCCGCCGGCGGGCAGCAGGCTCATGCTGTCCTGCAGTACGTCCTTGACCATGTTCCAGAGGTCGCGGTCGTGCCGCGGCGACACGGGCACGTCGCTCAGGTCGTAGAAGATGTAGTCGAACGTGCGTGCCTCCTGGACGCTGTCCTTGAGGTACTGGAACGCGTCGCCCACGATAATCTGTCGAGGAGTGGGGGAGGCGCGGTGACAATCACAACAGAGGTAGAGGTTAGACAGACGTGCATAGTCATCGATCCATTGGAGACCGATTAATCTGGTGGAGTTTGTGAAAATAACCAGGCTTGTAAGAATGTAAAGTCCAATCCATAAACTAGAGTAGCTGCTGGTGAGCCAACTGTTAATATGTTCAGCCCAAAACTTAAAAAGATCCTCTGAATCTGAGTCAATACGCTAAAGCTTATAATCTGTCATTGCTCCTCAAAAGAATTTGGTTTCCACTAAACAAAAAACACGAAAGGTATAGCAGCTATCACATCAGTCACAAACACCAGCCTGGATTTGTCAGCATGTGTACGCACACTATTCACCATACTCACAGACATAAGAACACAATCACTGTTACTGACACCGAGTCCACACATAACCGATCAAAGACCCTGTATCGTAGCGCGCTCGCCACTTCAAACACGGTCACACGGGAGAGCAGTCGCTGCCGCCCGGCGCCGCGCGGGAAAACGGTCGCTGCCGCCCGGCGCCGCGCGGGAAAACGGTCGCTGCCGCCCGGCGCCGCGCGGGAAAACGGTCGCTGCCACCCGGCGTCGTACCTTGAAGTTGTCGCCGTCGAACTTGTCCAGACAATCGCCGCAGATGGCCCGCAGGTGCTTCCTACACTCCCTGATCACCACTTCGTCGATCTGAGGAGGAGCGACAGATACGAGCGGTGAGAGCGGGTGTGTGGCCGAGATAGCCGGCGAGGGACGATCACTGAGGTGCTCCACTCGGAAAAGTTTGTCGGATTCGTCGGGCCGGGTCGAGTTTCTTGAATTTCGATCTGGCCCGATGAATTCGGCAAACTTTATTTTTGACCGTGTATAATGAGCCCCCTAACGAACACTGATAGCCAGTGATAGATGATTGGTGGCATTTAGTGAGGTGGGGTTCCCTGAGATCCACTGAGTGAGTTTCCTGATACCCAGTGAACGATCTGTTACATCTAGCGAGATGATTCTCTTATATTTAGAGAGACAGTATATCACACTCACAGACATCCCCTAAAGTAAGACAATCTTTCAAAGAAGGGAAGCTCTTTGATATTCAGGGATTTCCCTAATGTTCGGGGCGAGCCCAGAACATACTGGGCTGAGAAATAATCCTTCGTGCCGGCCAGAAAATGCGCATTACCTGCCGGCGCCAGCAGTTGATGTGACTTTAAGTCAGAACACACAGTGACAGTGTGCTAAGCATGTCAAGGATCTGCGTTCCTGTCGTGTGCAAGCAAACTATTTTTTATAATGAGCATATTACAATTACATATTTCTTGTTGACGCTCAGCATCAGCCATTATATATATATATATATATATATATATATATATATATATATATATATATATATATATATATATAGACACCACAAAGGTCAGTTAATGCGTTTGCCCGGCATCCCCGTCTGTCCCTCGGGTCGATTGTTGGATCACGGCCGCAAACAGCCCACAGATCAGCGGCTCGAGAAACCGACGCTAATGCGTCTGTCAGCGGTCATAGGGGCGGAGATGGGGAAACATGGTGCATAGGTGGCCTTTGACGGACACCCGTAGCACGGATAAGATAACGCGCTGGAACGTAAAAAGGGATGCATTGGTACGAATTAGAACCGAAATCAATATCAATCCTTACCTATTTTTAGAGCTTAAAGTCTGACCACTTAACATCCAAAACTAACATCTTTCGCTCGTCTGGTTGCAACAAAGAGCGCACATATAACTGACGGCCATCCACCAGCGCGGGCTGAACCTCTCTTTCCGTCACGCTCCAGTGTAAAGGTGTAAGACGTTCCAAATGGCCGTCCGGCTTTGAGCAGCTGCTGTCATACGGCGACCTATCCCCTGCAGGACAATTTAAACAGCACTATAGCCCAAATGGACCCCGACACTACGCGGAACAGGCGGCACGGTAGCGCCATCTGCTCGGAGCGTGCCCGCGGACAACGGTCGTGGGCTGTACACATCGCTGTGTCCGTGTATTTACACTAGAACCTCGCTGACCGATGGATCGGAATCCTTGAACACTGAACTCTTATGTTCCACCTTGGCTGCTTGTGATAGTAGAGTGACCATGATAATATGATTTTTTTTTCGACAGACACCATCAAATAGCTAGTGAATTCGAGCCATCGCATGAACACCATCAAACTTCAGTTTTGATCTATGACTGATCCTAGACGCCCTCCCACTTGGTCAATACTACGCCGTTACAGTAAGAGGGCAAATTGACCCGTCGATACCACGAGAGCAGCTTTGGAAGTTCGTAAACTTCAGAATACTGGTCCGTGTATGTCCGCATGCTTTGTCAGTATCCGTCTGCATTTCAACGTATCTTAGTAGGTACCAACTGAATATTCCATACCTTGGTTAATAACTCACTGACCCAGATTAAGTCGTGCCCCTGGCATAAGACACATCCATATCACAACACTCCCAGGGACTGATTAAACACCCTGACCGCGCAGTTCTTTACTAGTTCGCATCCCTTGTCCCATTTTCAGCTGTCGGTAGTGCACTGTCAACACCGCGCCCCTGTCTTATCAGCCAAATTGCTATTCCAGCCGACGAAAATGTTGACTCCCCAAAGAAAGCCCCCGGGATCAATGTGAGCCGAGAGAACCTTGGCTGCCCAACGGAGCGTGTTTTCTGAGCGACAATAAAACGAGGCGGGTTTTCTGAGGCGGGTATCCTCATACAAAATGAGCCACTTCAGTTGTCTTCGCATTGAGGCATCAAATTAAATCTGCCCGTCTCAGTCACCGGCTGTCACTGGTTCAATGTCCTTCTATCCTACCAATATTCAGTCCATTACCCCCACCCCCCGTTATATCAAAATTCGTTTAAAGGTAGTGTGCCAGCTTTCCTGGACCGTATGGAGTTAATGGCCCAGATAAGGAGAACCGGATTTTTAGAACTTATCCATACCTTCAAAACTCATGGAAACGTCTTAAATTCTTCAAATTTTGAGTACCCCAGTGCGAAATTCGCCCAGACGGGTTGTCGGTCGTACCCCAACCACATTTCACACCACTATGAACAATAAATGCACACACTGAAATAGCTATTACCGATAGGCTCATCCAATCAAGTTTCGATAAACCCGTTCATCATCATCTCCTGCGGTTTCGAACACGCCTGTTAGGTGGTGCGGTAGACCGCGCCCAAAGCCAGGGCCCCGGTAACGTGAGGTAGCCGAGTCGAGGCAGCGTGCGCTGACCCAAGCCGGGGCCGCGCGTCCTCCCGGTGTCACGTGATAGCCCGGGGCTGCCCGGGGATGCGGTAGACCGCGCCCAAAGCCGCGGCCCCGGCTTGGGTCAGCTGCCCCGACTCGGCTACCTCACGTTACCGGGGCCCTGGCTTTGGGCGCGGTCTACCGCAGGTGGCTTCTGCTCATACTTTGTGGTGCGGTGGTGGTGCGTCGGGCCGCGCGCTCTGACTTCGGCCAAGAAAAATGCGTCAGCTGATCATTGTCATTTCTGCCACTTTCATGTGGTGAGATGGGGTCATAACTTTAGAGACGGCTGTTTCATATCAATTATTTTACATAAAATAATATTTCAAACCATAAATTAATGTTCGACAGTCAAATTAAAGAAGCAATACCAATACAGGCTTACAGTTTAAATTCGACATTGTGTTGTCTACGATTAGACAGCTGATAACTCATTCCCGTACGTCGTAACTCTATAATGACCTTTGCTTATTGTCACATGTGCGCCGCATTCGCGATTGTTGCCGACGCCTGTTTGGGACGACGGTGAAAACAGGGCGCCTGGGGCGATTTGATCAAGGTTCGTGAAATTTACACGTGACGTTTAGCATTTAGAAGGCCCTTGAAGGGGGAGAACTTCCAAATATCACGTGACTAATAGGCCCTCCGGCGCCCTGTTTTCACCGGCGTCCCCTGTTTGCAGGTCAGCCCACTACAGTTGTTATACAAATCGAAAAACCGATAAACTTTTAGGCGAAAAAAAGCACTATTTTAGGCCCATTTTTGATTTTTTTGCGATATTAGGTAAAAACAGAAGCTTCTTATCCTAGGAAAAATAAAATGGGAAATCATTGGAAGGTGGCACACTACCTTTAATCCTTTCCGGATCTGCCAGCATTCGCTAATATTCCCACCTTCCACCACAATCACTCTTTTGAGCAATGTTCCATTCAAACCAACCACCCATATGCCAATGTTGCACACCTCCTCACACCCACTCCAACACTCCCCACCTCCCCAAACGCAACCCATCCCTCCACATCCCCGCTGCCCCTCCTCCCGACCAGCGCCCTTCCCGTGTCAGTTACCTCGACCATGGTGACGAACTTGGGGTTCTGTTTGAGCAGCTCACAGAGCAGGCCGCCGTCGCCCCCGCCCAGGATCAGCGCCGTCTTGCCCTCGTAGTTTTCTCCGCCCATCAGCGTCTCCGTGTAGATAAAGTCCTTCTCCGACATATCTGTAGAGTGAACGCCCCGTGAGACACCGGCCACCGCCCCGCGAGCAAGTTTTCCAATCCCCGCGGGTGGTTCTGACGTTGGCTGGACAAAGGTTAGGCGCGTGCTAACTTCTCGGTCTTACCCGGCGGCGACGGCACAGCGGCACGCGGGGGACGAGCGCTATCTAGAGACCATTTTCAGATATCGCCTGTGTCAGAGGAGTGAGTCAAGTAGGCAGGGGTATTTCGGAGTGAACCCAAACCCAATATCCAGGTCTTCTCGCGGGAGATCGAACGATCTGAGAATCGGCGCGAGTCGGGTCTCTATCAGATCCCGGCCCATACATACCGAAACGAGCACCAATCACGCGAGCACATGCTCGAGGGGAGCGATACGAGTGCCGATTGGAGACCTGAATAACCTCTCCGCGAATAGCGCTGGTGTCAGACTGAAGGGTCATCGAGATATGTCTGGTGACGTGACCGGATGCACGACGGGGTCAAACGCGATGTCACCCGGCACGACCGGGGGTCGGAGGGGACGGGAATAGACCGCGGCGAGGGGTCAACACCGCGGCAGGTGCGGCTGGAGCCACCCTCACTGACAAGGGCGTCCTGTTTTGGGTCAGCAGGTGCTCCAACTACGGGGGTATCGGAGACTTTCAATATCCAGCTGCACAAAGCCGGTGAGGTAGCGAAAATGAAAAAACAACAACAAACAAACCAACCAACCAACCAACCAACCAACCAACCAACCAACCAACCAACCAACCAACCAACCAACCAACCAACCAACCAACCAACCAACCAACCAACCAACCAACCAACCAACCAACCAACAAACAAACACGGTTACTGTCAGGTACATATCTATAGATGGATATTGGATGCACACAAAAATAGAACAGGCTTAATGAAAAATAACTTGAGCTTAGGTGTACATTTTCAGAACCTCCGTCCTCCATTGCTGTTCATTTGTTGAGGTTGCAACATTATCCCCGACCGAAAAGGAAGAAATTGCTGGATGCAGATCATCCGAGCTCAGAAACATTCATAATACCAGCGCTGTTTTCCCAAAGTTCCGCGTGAGCGCCACAGTTTCCCCATCACAGCCGCTATGATCTGGGGATTTCGGCTCGGCTCAAACGAACAAATAAAGTTGTATATCACTGACAGAGAGGCAACATCAATCAATAACTCTGCGTCATTTTCAGGAACAAACAATGTTATGGCGCAAGGGAATACATGCACCGTAATTGAGAACAATGCCGCAAGGCACGGGAAGATATATCATCAAAGCACCGAGTCAAAACAATCGTGCCAACAACTAGAATTCCAAACTGAACCTCAATTTCGGTACGCAATTTTTCAGTACGCAGCCATATTACAGACTTACCCTGTTTTTAATAAACCAGTCTAGCCAGTGCCTGAACTATTTACGGACGACGCACTTACTGTGGAATCCGTCCAGGACGAGGATTTTGCCGAAGTCCCGTGTCCGTACCACCTGCACGTGCTGGTAGGGCGTCACCTCGTCAAAGATGGTCTCCAGCACGCCGTACTCGAGCAGCCGCTCATCTGAGGGGAGGGTCAGCAGGTCAGCCGGAAAAGGGATTACAAATATAAAACAACCCAGTAGTCGCTCAGCTGAAGAAAGCGAGACAAGTTGTCAGCGGGATTCAATGTAAAACTAGTGGGTTAGGGAGCCCAAGACTCAGCACCAAAACGGACACGACACATGCGTGAGTTTTTATAAACACGGTCACGCTTATTTTATTATAAACTTTATTACCGAGCCATGTAACGAGGCTGCAGCCGTAGTACACAGAACTGCCGCCAGCCCCGTGCCCCGCCTACCCGATGTGTAGAAGTAGGAGTCGATGTCGCGTCCCCTCTTCAGTGGCAGAATGGCCTTCCCGCGGTGGGCGCCGATTTTGGCTCGGATTCGCTTCTCCAGCTCCACCACTGCCTGTGTGAGATCACACTGAGGTCAGAAGGTCGGGTAGTGAAGGTCATGCTGTCAGTGACAGTGCTAGGGCGCTGCCTTGTGGAATGCTCATAGCATGAAACAAATAACAACAGCTCGCAGAGAACGCAACATCAGATGGCAGCACTGCGAAACATACAATTACTGGATATGCAATTGCACATAGTACAATGTACGTACACTGTACAACTCCCGCTTGCAAATACAAATGACGAATCAGTCAAAAACGCTAAAACGTGTTTTTCCAATGCACCCATGCATATACACTTCATGCCGTTTCATCATAAATTCCTAATCGTTTCTGGGCACAAGACGAGCCATGTTTACCACATTTTGTACACAATCCTGCTCCTGCCCCCGTTTGACACTATTGCGTCAGAAGTGCCCATGGACTCGGAAAAGATCACGACTCAATCACACATACACGTACACAACACGGTTATTCATAAACAATAGCCCAATTCCATGCGAGCCGTATCTCACGAAACGCAATTTTGAGACACCTTGTCATTCGAAGTGCCAACTAAAATACGGTGTGCGTCAAACAAGTGGCATGGTTGGCACAGATCTAAAGCCAAGTCTTAATAACATAGCAGGCATGTAAGCACGGTTTTTGCAAGTGCATTTGCAATCAGTGTATTTGCATTGATCCAATCTTTTCAGGAAACATGCCAGAATTCGCCCTCCAGCTCACAGCCATGTACCAGTGACCTCCCTCCAGCCCCCTGCAGACGGCTGGGGAGAGGTCACTGGCCAGCACCCTGAAGGCCAAGATGAGGAGGGTCATGGCCCTGCCGCGCGGCACTCACTGACCCGGTTCTCCATGAGGAAAGTCTCGCCGTAGTTTTCGATTTGCACAGAGACGAGACCGCTGCGGTGGCCCCTGAACGTGACGAACGTCTCGTTCTCGGCCGTGTAGGTCATGTGGAAGCCGCCCGAGGGGAGCAGGTCCTCGATGAGCCGCGTGAGGCCGGGCACCACGGCGCCCACCACCTCCTCCACCTGCTGGTGCAGCGTGGCGCTGGCCACTGGCCAAAGGGTGACACGGTCAGTCCGGTGGACAGACACGCAGCGTGGCGCTGGCCACTGGCCAGAGGGTGACACGGTCAGTCCGGTGGACAGACACGCAGCGTGGCGCTGGGCCACTGGCCGCGGCGCAGAGCAGGTGCAGGTCAGAGGAGTCAGACATTGACACAGTGTGGTGCTGGCCACTGGCAGATCACAAGGCAGGGAGGGGATCAGTGGGATCAGACATGCACACGGCGTGGCGCTGGCCACTGGCCGGGGTAAACACGGTCAGTGGGGTGGACACACATACAGAGGGGCGCTGGCCAGTGGCCGCGGGTGACACGGTCAGTGTGGCGCAGGACAGACAGACATACAGTGCAGGGCTGGCCACTGGGCGGAGCAGAGGATGGGTGAGGTTAGTGAGGTGAGCAGACGTATGAACGAACAGTGGGAGCGCAGAGAAACAGTCCTAGCGGATGAAAGACGAACTCACAATTATTTTGTAGCGACCGATCATACATATCACTATATAGCGAAACAACGAATATATGGCGGGGATATCATCTGGGTATACGCCTAAGATTGTAAAAGCTACCAAATTGCGCAATGATTTCCGTGCGCTACCTTCGGCAGAATGTGAAAATAAGTTTTACAAGCAAGCCATTCATTGACCGTTTCGATCTCACAATAAGTGAATACTAGAAAGATGACAGCAAAGCAATGCGATTCACAAATAGACGCGGACGACGCGATGCCGCACCATTTCTGAGATCGTCTCCGCCGTCCCGCGCCGTCCTGCACTCACCCGGATTGGTGATGATCTCCGGGGCGACGCTGAAGTCGAGCAGCGTGGTATTGAAGGACATGGCGGACGAGCTGACGTTGGCGGACAGTTCAGACGTCTCTCCGGCGCGGCGTCAGGCGGGCGACTGGCGGAGCGGGACGGACCGTTACGACACACGTGTTTACCGCGGCCAGGGGTCAAGGCGACACAAGGCGGATCGGAGGATACTCATCAGTCATATCGATACAATTCGAGAGCCGCACGCTTCTCGTCGTTGTTGTTGGAGATTATCAGGATAATTATGAGCGATGGCGAAGCCACTCTTTCGTAGATTAACGGATATATAATATGATCTGGCGTTGGCGACAGGAGACAGCACCTCGGTACCTACGTAATAGGTGGGCAGGTAACATGGTTCGTCCTTCCTCCCCCGAACGCACTGACAATCTTCAGGGATAGAGGAACGAGCTCAGTGTATTAAAAATGTAATAAACTATGTGAATTCCAACTTCCGTTACATCGATTGCTATTTTCAGCTATCCAGAAGGTTGGTTAAAGTAATTCGGCTATCCAGAAGTTTGGTTAAAGCAATTTGGCTTTCCAGAAGTTTGGTTAGAGCCATTCGCTATAAGCTTTTGTTGTGGCATAAGAAACAACTATTTTTTCTAGAATTCATCCAAACACAATCTGTCCCATGCAATACTGCAGGCCTCCTATCTACCTGGCGGTTTAATCCACCAGTCCCACAATACAATTGGAAGTCTCCCTGTCCCAACTCATGGTCTCTTCTCCCAACCCTCCAGTTTCTCGTCCCAGCCAGCCAATCACTTGTCCCTGGCTGCCGACACATTATTCCAGCCCAACGGACGCCAGGCATTTTATAGCTAGTTGCTCACTTAAGCCTGGGCCCTGGAGAGTGGAGAAGCACCCAAAAGTAAACAATAACAATTACCTAGCAAACTTTGAAGTAAAGAAATCCACTAAAACAGACTGTCTTCTTTTGCAATGGATTTAGTAGATGGCTCTGGCTTGGGGGTCTATGTGCCAGTCTGTTTCAGAAATGTAACAGGGCACCAAAAAGGCACCAGTTCAAGTTAGGCACCCTATCCAGGGCTGTGTAGTCTGAGTCAGAACTCAGTCGGTTGGAGTCGACAGTTCAGTCTGGAGTTGGACTTTGGAGTCAGTCGATTTTTGAAACCAGAGTTGGAGTTGGAGTCAGAGTTACCAAAAATCCATTGACTCCAGTCCTGCCAGGTCTGAAGAGTCAGACTTGGACAGAGTCATTGGTTTTGCCCAGAGTTAAGGTCAGTTATTCTTTTTGAAGTTGGAGTCAGTCAGAGTCTGAGTCTCAGTCACCATAAATCCATCAACTCTGCCTATTGAACCACCCTTGTGGCGCAGTTGGCAAGTGCGTTCACGTTTGGCGTGGGAGGTCCTTGGATCAAAGCTGACCTCTGGCAGCATTTTCCTCGGCCGGCTCCTACCCAGGAGATGGCAGTAACTGGGAAGTGTTCGCTCGGTCGTGGGGATTAACGCTGTGCCAGCCAGCGCCCCCGGCCGCAGGTACACGGGCCTGATCCGCCTTTAAACAGATCCTTCGGTCCGGTGACATGTCCCGAGGGCACGGCCTCGCTTCATGTCCCGGAGCAGCCCTCTGACCTGCCGGGCCCGAGAAATCGGGATAGCCCCAGCGTGTGCACCAGTGCAGTGCCACCTGGGGTGCGTGACAGGAAGCGTGCGGTCAAGGCTGTCCCGCGTAGCGGGTGCCGAAAACGATTCGTACCACTGCCGTGTATATAGTGTACTAACCCAGTATGAATGTGAGCTACTAACGACAAAAAGCCCGGGTCGGGCACAAAAAAAAAAAAAAAAAAAAAAAAAAAAAAAAACTCTGCCTATTGATCTATGAATTTTACCCTTATCGGTAAAACTTCTTCACACCTTCTGACTTGACACAGCTCACAGCTGCTGTGCTGTATACTCTCAATTAATATATCAGTCAGTTGGTTCTCCACTCTCCAGTCTCCTGGGCCCTGTTTCACCGGTGATAGCAGCACGCTACTATCAAATTGCGCGAGCTGACGTAATGTGATGACCTCACACTAATGACGTTTCGTGAAATCCGTGAGCTTTTTCATAGCTACGTATGGAACAGAGCTGCTGTCTCGTTGAATGCGTTAGATACATTCGCACGGCCGTGAAGATGTTAGCAGCAATATTTGATGACATCACACAGTTTGACGACGCCATGGTTTGTAGATGTTTCCATGGAAACACAATTTGACACGTGTGATAGCAGCGTGCTGCTATCACCAGTGAAACAGGGCCCTGATCTACGAGCATGTGTTCGGAAGCTTGACAGAGTCCTATTAGGGATGAACAGGATAACTTACATGCTGTAAATAAACACAACACAGACACAGAATGCAAATTGAATTCAGGGCCGTTTCACCACCCGACGCTGCGCGCGCTGGGAGCTGAGGCGTACCCCTGACGTCACTCGAATGACGTTGCGTGCGATCCGTTAGCTTATGATGAATCACGTTTGGAACACTAGGTCTTAAAGAACCAAGTACAGAGAGAACAGAGGTTTGAGTGCGAATGCTGCTAGCGTGCTAATGGTGCTGGCGCTTGGGTGCTAGCGTTTTGCGATGACGTCATAGCGTAGCGTCAGAGGGAAGTTTGTTGATATTGCCATGGAAACCCAACGCGCTGAGGCGCGCAGCGCACTGCAGCGCTCCACCGTGAAACAGGGCCCGGCTCAAACATCATGAATGCCGAACAGCAGGTAACAGTAAGAGCAGCGATAGGGATAGGTACCTACTCGATAGATCAAGACAGCTAGCCAGTGAAAGGCTGCAGCCTGCAACTTTGTACAGATAAATATGCCAAAAACGTTCTAATAAACTATAATCCTATTACACCACCCACGTGCACACCCACCCTCCAATTTTGATGGGAATCACTCTGCAACCTCAACCGACTCTCCTGCCTCAACCTGCAACCCGCAACCCGCAACCCACGTTGTAATTGCAATTTGTAAACTTCGAGTGTATCAAGGTTTCCACCTTTCCCGGTAATTTACTGCTAAAAGTTGTTTCAAAGAAGCAGAATGAAACTAAACAAACAAAGCGCTGAACCTTTGGCTTAAACATTGATTCGTCATTCACTACCATTTCGACTACCTACTCAAAAGTTTAAAACTATTTTTGATGAATAAATCACCTACAAGTATCTAAACTGTGGATAATATGAGAGCATTTGTAGCATTTGTTGGATTATTTTGCAGTGAATTTGGATGTTTTGATAATATTCCGTCGCATCTGCGCTTTTTTTGTCGAGATAGTCGAGAACGTCGAGAAGTGCTAAATAAGGGTGCGTTCGGAGAGCGCGGAATATTCCCCGTCATCGTGAAAATTCCCCGTGTTGCGTACGTCTATCAATTCAGCAGCAACGAATATCAGCCTCACAGCAGCATATTTCGGGGTCTTTCGATTTGGCTGAAAATCGGTATACAGGGCCTCCTCGATGCGCTGATTCCGAAGATGTGCCTCTTTGGGGTGGTATTTTGCACCGTTAACGAGTTAACGGCCATTTAACATTTTAACGGGAAACGGCGGGGTCTTTCGATTTGGCTAAAAATCGGTATACAGGGCCTGCTCGATGCGCTGATTCCGAAAATGTACCTCTTTGGGGTGGTATTTTGCACCGTTAACGAGTTAACGGCCAGTTAACCCTATTAGTGGCAGGGGGGGGGGTTGTTTTTATCCACCCCTCAGGTTTTTCGGGAATATCTCCGAAACCGCTGAAGCTACGATGCTGAAATTTTCTGACTTTTCCTAAAACTAAATTGGGCACATTCCCTGAAAATTTCAAGTTCATAACTTTACCAGGGGCGGCTCCAGAGCACTGGGAATTGGGGGGTCCTATTCGTGAAGCGAGTCATTTGGGCGAAGATCACGATGCTGCACCAGTTTTACGAACAGTGAATGAAAGGTATCATGTGATAACATATACAAAGTTATTGTGCATCCTCTTTTGACACGTTTTTGCTATAATAGGCGGATCCAGGCGTCCAAAAAGGGGGGTTATTTTTTCCTCCCAACATAGGTGCCCTGACACCGCCTATGCATGACTAATACAATTTTAGTCGTTCTCTCATAAGAAAATTGTAACATAACAAGACCATTGCCACCCTTTTTAGAAACAGTACCAACAAAAACCTTATTTACTATACTTTTTGTGTACCCCCAATCTCAATGATCTGTATCCGCCTATGATTTTTGAAAATGCATATTTTTAGGATCCATGTGAATTCCTGGTTCATTCTCTATCGATCGGCAAAAGTTGCGTTAAGATTGGTTCAGAAACCTGGCCGTGATAAACAGTCTAAAATGTATCTGCAATTTGCCCTTTTTTACCCCCCTCTACCCCCCTATTGACATTTTTTAATTTTATTTTTTTTTAGAAATGTAGATCTCGTTGAGCCAAATCGAATGCCGTTTGAATTTTGAAAATCGGCCCGTTAGATCTCAAGATATCAAGGGGGGGTCGTAAACAGCCCCCCCCTGCCACTAATATGGGGTAGCCAGGAGCCTGCCACTAATAGGGCATTTTAACGGGAAACAGCGGGGTCTTTCGATTTGGCTGAAAATCGGTATACAGGGCCTCCTCGATGCGCTGATTCCGAAAATGTACCTCTTTGGGGTGGTATTTTGCACCGTTAACGAGTTAACGGCCATTTAACATTTTAACGGGAAACGGCGGGGTCTTTCGATTTGGCTGAAAATCGGTATGCAGGGCCTCCTCGATGCGCTGATTCCGAAAATGTGCCTCTTTGGGGTGGTATTTTGCACCGTTAACGAGTTAACGGCCATTTAACATTTTAACGGGAAACGGCAGGGTCTTTCGATTTGGCTGAAAATCGGTATACAGGGCCTCCTCGATGCGCTGATTCCGAAAATGTGCGTCTTTGGGGTGGTATTTTGCACCGTTAACGAGTTAACGGCCATTTAACATTTTAACGGGAAACGGCGGGGTCTATCGATTTGGCTGAAAATCGGTATACAGGGCCTCCTCGATGCGCTGATTCCGAAAATGTACCTCTTTGGGGTGGTATTTTGCACCGGTAACGAGTTAACGGCCAGTTAACATTTTAACGGGAAACGGCGGGGTCTTTCGATTTGGCTGAAAATCGGTATACAGGGCCTCCTCGATGCGCTGATTCCGAAAATGTACCTCTTTGGGGTGGTATTTTGCACCGTTAACGAGTTAACGGCCAGTTAACATTTTAACGGGAAACAGCGGGGTCTTTCGATTTGGCTGAAAATCGGTATACAGGGCCTCCTCGATGCGCTGATTCCGAAAATGTACCTCTTTGGGGTGGTATTTTGCACCGTTAACGAGTTAACGGCCATTTAACATTTTAACGGGAAACGGCGGGGTCTTTCGATTTGGCTGAAAATCGGTGTACAGGGCCTTCTAGATGCGCTGATTCCTAAAATGTACCTCTTTGAGGTGGTATTTTGCACCGTTAACGAGTTAACGGCCAATAAACATTTTAACGGGAAACGGCGGGGTCTTTCGATTTGGCTGAAAATCAGTATACTGGGCCTCCTCGATGCGCTGATTACGAAAATGTACCTCTTTAGGGTGGTATTTTGCACCGTTAACGAGTTAACGACCAAATAACATTTGAACGGGAAACGGCGCGGTCTTTCGATTTCGCTGAAAATCGGTATACAGGGCCTCCTCGATGCGCTGATTTCGAAAATGTACCTCTTTGGGGTGGTATTTTGAACCGTTAACGAGTTAACGAACCGTTAACATTTCAGCAGCATATATCGATTTCAGCAGCAAATTTTCGGGGTCTTTCGATTTGGCTGAAAATCGGTATACAGTGCCTCCTCGATGCGCTGATTCGGAAAATGCACCTTTTTAGGGTGGTATTTTGCACCGTTAACGAGTTAACGGCCATTTAACATTTTAACGGGAAACGGCGGGGTCTATCGATTTGGCTGAAAATCGGTATACAGGGCCTCCTCGATGCGCTTATTTCGAAAATGTACCTGTATGTAAACGGCGGGGTCTATGTTAATTGGTCGTTAACTCGTTAACGGTGCAAAATACCACCCCAAAGAGGTACATTTTCGGAATCAGCGCATCGAGAAGGCCCTGGACACCGATTTTCAGCCAAATCGAAAGACCTCGCTTTTTCCCGTTAAAATGTTAACTGGCCGTTAACTCGTTAACGGTGCAAAATACCAACCCAAAGAGGTACATTTTCGGAATCAACGCAACGAGGAGGCCCTGTATACCGATTTTCAGCCAAATCGAAAGACCCCGCTGTTTCTCGTTAAAATGTTAATTGGTCGTTAACTCGTTAACGGTGCAAAATACCACCCCAAAGAGGTACATTTTCGGAATCAGCGCATCAAGGAGGCCCTGTATACCGATTTATAGCCAAATCGAAAGACCCCGCCGTTTCCGTTAAAATGTTAATTGGTCGTTAACTCGTTAACGGTGCAAAATACCACCCCAAAGATGTACATTTTCGGAATCAGCGCATCGAGGAGGCCCTGTATACCGATTTTCAGCCTAATCGAAAGACCCCGCCGTTTCCCGTTAAAATGTTAATTGGTCGTTAACTCGTTAACGGTGCAAAATACCACCCCAAAGAGGTACATTTTCGGAATCAGCGCATCGAGGAGACCCTGTACACCGATTTTAAGCCAAATCGAAAGACCCCGAGAATTTGCTGCTGAAATCGATATATGCTGCTGAAATGTTAACGGATCGTTAACTCGTAAACGATGCAAAATACCACCTCAAAGAGGCACATTTTCGAAATCAGCGCATCGAGAAGGCCCTGTATACTGATTTTCAGCCAAATCGAAAGACCCGCCGTTTCCCGTTAAAATGTTAATTGGTCGTTAACTCGTTAACGGTGCAAAATACCACCCCAAAGAGGTACATTTTCGGAATCAGCGCATCGAGAAGGCCCTGGACACTGATTTTCAGCCAAATCGAAAGACCCCGCTGTTTCCCGTTAAAATGTTAACTGGCCGTTAACTCGTTAACGGTGCAAAATACCACCCAAAAGAGGTACATTTTCGGAATCAGCGCATCGAGGAGGCCCTGTATACCGATTTTCAGCCAAATCGAAAGAACCCGCTGTTTCCCGTTAAAATGTTAATTGGTCGTTAACTCGTTAACGGTGCAAAATACCCCCTCAAAGAGGAACATTTTCGGAATCAGCGCATCAAGGAGGCCCTGTATACCGATTTTTAGCCAAATCGAAAGACCCCGCCGTTTCCCGTTAAAATGTTAATTGGTCGTTAACTCGTTAACGGTGCAAAATACCACCCCAAAGAGGTACATTTTCGGAATCAGCGCATCGAGGAGGCCCTGTATACCGATTTTCAGCCAAATCGAAAGACCCCGCCGTTTCCCGTTAAAATGTTAATTGGTCGTTAACTCGTTAACGGTGCAAAATACCACCCCAAAGAGGCACATTTTCGGAATCAGCGCATCAAGGAGACCCTGTACACCGATTTTAAGCCAAATCGAAAGACCCCGAAAATTTGCTGCTGAAATCGATATATGCTGCTGAAATGTTAACGGATCGTTAACTCGTTAACGATGCAAAATACCACCTCAAAGAGGCACATTTTCGAAATCAGCGCATCGAGAAGGCCCTGTATACTGATTTTCAGCCAAATCGAAAGACCCCGCCGTTTCCCGTTAAAATGTTAATTGGTCGTTAACTCGTTAACGGTGCAAAATACCACCCCAAAGAGGTACATTTTCGGAATCAGCGCATCGAGGAGGCCCTGTATACCAATTTTCAGCCAAATCGGAAGACCCCGCTGTTTCCCGTTAAAATGTTAATTGGTCGTTAACTCGTTAACGGTGCAAAATACCACCCCAAAGAGGTACATTTTCGGAATCAGCGCATCGAGGAGGTCCTGTATACCGATTTTCAGCCAAATCGAAAGACCCCGAAATATGCTGCTGTGAGGCTGATATTCGTTGCTGCTGAATTGATAGACGTGTGTTACGTTCGGAGAGGGACATTCCATGCCGCCAATTTCAAGGATCGCCGCTACTGCGCCAAGTTGAGTTCGTGGGATTTTGTTTGGGTTATTTCCGTTATTTGGTTATTTGGAACGCCACATCTATGGCAAGATGTAATAAGAATGAAGCTCTTGAAGAAAGAACAACTAAGAAAAATCACAATTATTTTCAAAAAGTTCCATCTGTACTGTGCCCCCCCCCCACCCCCACCCCAAACACACACAACACAACACTTCAAATTATCGTTTTCATTGCTTCAGAGGACAATCACACAACTGAGTAAGCATTATCAATTGTTGGATTTGCAATAAAACTGATCAGGGTGGAAACAAACGCAAGAAATATCCATTTATATTCAATAATATACTCACTCGAGCATACCGATGGGCGCCGCCATCTTCACGGGAACGACGCGTGAGATGCTTTTTAGATTCCGCGCTTTCCGCGTCCGTTCCGCGGAACTTTCCCCGGGATACTCTCCGAACGGCACATTCGGCGGAAATTTCATGCCGGCGTGGAATATTCCCCGGGAATCTGCCTCCCCGAACGCACCCTAAATGGGAATAAACGTCAGTGGATATTCTATCACTGTATATAAAAAATAATTAGGTCCTGTTGCTGTTAAAATTACCCATAGAATTAAAACTAATGGGATAAAGGCTGTGGGATCGTTTTTGACGGATAGACGTGTTGAAGCCTAGTCACAACTCGCAGTCAAGGTCAAGGTAAGACTGCCCACTGCACTAGCCACAATCAATCCTGATTCTGGGGTGGGGACCGCCATACCATCATCTGTTTCACCCTGGGCTGCAAGCTGAAAGCGAGGCCAGCTCATCCAACTAAAAGTTTATATACTGTTTTGTCAAAAAGAATCTTGAGACTTGAGTGAGGCAACACAGAGTTACCGAAGCACACCAGCTAGGGTGACAAATCTGGACCAGACCACAATGAGGCTGGAAATCCAGACCAGTGTGTATTAAGCAAGACCTATAATATGACCACAGCTTAGAAAGCTTGAAACTTGAAACTTCTTCATCTTGAAAACTGCAATTAAAGATATGCCAAAAAGATGAAAATAATATTAAATATATCCCTCATACCTGCCAAATCCCATTGAATCTCCCATCATACATAACTTTATGTTTTGATGCACTGGCACAGCAGTTCAACAGTCAACTTCAACACAGTGCTTTTATCACCCTTAGGCCCACACTGGCCAGAGGCGGATCCAGCTCAGAGTTTTTGGGAGGGGGCAAACCATAGAAATTTATCGATTCTTTCCATGCATCGTCCATAGGCGTAATGTTAAAATTATGCCGTTTGGGGGGGCAAATGCCCATTTTGCCCCCCTGGATCCGCCACTGACACCGGCCGGCGGCCACTGCTCCATACAGTCTGCACTGTATGGAGTGGTGTGGGCCTAAGCCACTGTGATTGTGATCAATATTGTAATAGCCACTGTGATGTTGTATTTTGTAAATATGCATCAGTCTGCTTATCAGCTGTTTATTGGTAATAATTGGTTTGTTGCTATGTTTCACAGCCTTGAACAGGAGCAAAACTGTTCTAACATCTCATTATTTCATCCTACAATTGTAGATGCCAAAAAATGATATAAATACTTCTAATATTTGCCTCTATCGCTCCCTTTCTCTTCCCTGCAGGTTACGCCATGGACCAGGATGACGATCTGCCAGCAGAGGCGGCGGCGGTGGTGGTCCCGGGACCGTCCGCCGGTCCCGGGAGTGTCGGCCTCCCGTCTCCCGCGGCCGCGCCGGCGGCCCCCCACCGACCGGTGATGGGGATCCCGCCGGACCTGGACCACGGCGGCGACCACGAGCGGTGCACCATGTTCGAGCCGGCGCTGTACATCCAGCGCTACACCACCGTCTGCCGGCTGCTGGCCGACGTGCAGCGCTTCGGCGTCGTCAGGAAGGTGAGTGGGAGGTCCGTGTTGTCAGCAGGGCAGCTGACAGAGGGATGTTGTTACGGGTGCTGCCTGGGTCGATCATGCTAGCAACCGAATTTGTAGACATGGCAATGATCTTGAAATTAATATACTCGAATTCCATGCATGGATGCCTTTTGCCTAATTTGGTCATAGATATCTTCGTTGAGGGTATCGGAACGTAGCGTGACGTAATAGGACTTGCGATGACGTGACGCGGTCCGACACGCCCCGTTGACATCTGACGTAAATACTGATATCAGGGTGCCCTTTTCAGGTGCTGGATATGGGCTGTTCCGAGATGTCATTTCTCCAGTTCCTGAAAAGTATTCCAACACTGAGTGACATATGTCTGCTGGATATTTCAGAGGTGAGTTCACGGACCTGCCATCGTCATTCTTGACAATGGCTAAGATAATAGCACATCATCTTCATGCTTTCATTCATTGCTTTCATCTTCAGCATTGCCTGTCGATACTAGCCCGACCCCGCAGTCTCCCCGTAACCCGCTAACCCCTCTCCTCAGGAGACGCTGCGCCGCCACCTGCACCGTGCCAGCCCGGGCGCCAGGGACCGTCTCGAGCGGCGGCTGCAGCCGCTGCGCGTGCGCGTCTTCTGCGGAGACGTGACGCGGCCCGATACCCGCCTCCTGGGCTGTGACGCCGTCACCGGCATCGAAGTGTGAGTGGCTTTTTGTGTCTGGTATTGTTCGAATTACTTATAAAATTCAGTGCGGAATACCAAAGAAAAGGAAAAAATGCATACAAACTGCAGCTAGCGCAGTGTACGCATTTTCAGTGATTTTGGCTACGTCTTACCAACACTGACCATGACCCCAGGCCAGGTCACGAGTCCATGTCAAAACCACGCCCGGACAGGGACTCGAACCCTGGACCGTTAGGTTAAGAGCCTAACGCTCTACCAACTGAGCTACCCGGGCTTCGATCTTAGCGGGTTCAAAAATTTTCGGCGTGGGACAGACTACAGAGGCCCAGTGCGCCCCTTTCTTCTTTTTGCCTACTGCCGAAAAATGTTTGTCAAGTCCCATCATCCCATGGTGTCACGACATCAGCACTTACTACAGCTCACCAAAGACTGAATCTTGGGGTCTGTTTAGTACGTCACCGGCCCCGCACCGGACACCGGTCACCCGAATCTTATCTCTCTTGTCGATTCAGACTGGGGAAGCATTTTAGCAGCTATAGGCAGCACACAGCAGACTGCAGCTGTTTTTTTTTTCGAAAATAACCCTCAGGTTGACCTTTGACAGCTGTCCTGCCTGCTGACATGTTTCGGTATCTATGACCGTGCATGTTTCGTATGTTTCGTTTCTGTCAGGATTGAGCACCTGGAGTCGCCGGTGCTGCGCGCGCTGCCTGCCGCCCTGTTCGGGTTCCTGCGGCCCCGTCTGGTGGTCCTAACCACCCCTAACGCCGAGTTCAACGAGCTCTTCCCCGGGTTCACCGGCATGCGCCACTGGGACCACAAGTTCGAGTGGACCCGGGCCGAGTTCCAGCTGTGGTGAGTCCAAGGGGGTCCGGCACCAGCATCATTATGAAATGCTGTAAGATGCCTGCGTTGAAAAATATACGCAGTCGGTTGCCAGAGTGAATTAGGCTATCGAACGTTTTATCGATGACTGATGACCGCCATGTCATTTTTCAATGCGACCGGAAGGTTGGACGCTTATATTTCAGGCTCGCATCACCTAATCCCTCCCATGCCAGCGGCACGCTGTATGCCCTCTCACCTCTCATTATCCCCGCAGGTGCGCCGGCGTGGTATCCCAGTACCCCGAGTACGAGGTGTCGTTTGACGGCATCGGCCCGCCGCCGGCCGGCTCCGAGCGCCTGGGCTGCTGCTCCCAGATGGCTGTCTTCCACCGCCGGGACGAACCCGCCGCCCCCGCCGCCGCCGCCGGGACCGGCGAGCAGCAGCCGCACCAGCTGCTCTCCGACCATCAGTTCCCCTTCGAGAGCCGCGAGGACCGCCTGTACAACGACGTGCTGTACCACGCGCGCCAGATCGGGTACGGTCGGGTGGAGGCGGCGGCGGGGCCGCGCCGCGAGGAGCTGGTGCCACTGGCCATGATCGCCGACATGCCGTCGGTGTCGGCGGCCGGCGCCTCGCTGGACGAGCTGGTGGGTCTGCTGAGCGCGCGCGGTGAGCCGGTGGTGGTGCACGGCGGCCGGCCGCACGTGGTGTACCGGCCGCCGGCAGACGGCAGTGACAGTGAGGACGAGCTGGCCGGCGGCGACCTGCGGCCGGCTGAGCCCGCCGTGGGCCGCCAGCCGGCCGCCGGAGCCGACAGCGCCGCCGGCGACGCCAGCTACCACGACGACTGGGACAACGAGCCCAACTGGGAGCAGGAGATCATGGACAGGTGAGAATTGGGGACTGGGAGTGGTGGGACGAGTGGGACGGGGCCGATGGGAGGGCTGGGAGAGCAGTGAGGGGGGTGTGGGTGCTGGGATTGATTTATCGATTGGTTGGGAGGGGGAACGAGTGGGGTGGGTGGCTGTTGCATGTCGTGACAGACGTGCATTGCCTGAAGTAGTGGTGCAGCTTGGTTTGGAGCCCGGATAGCTCAGTTGGTAGAGCGTTAGGCTTTTAACCTAACGGTCCAGGGTTCGAGTCCCTGTTCGGGCGAGGTTTTAAGGCGCTTTGCCACATTCCGGGATTCCTGTCGGTCGAAGGTCATGCGCCGCACCAACCGGCGCTGTCCTGGGGCCGTTCTCGTGTGCACCGGGTTTTGCTAACGCCCCGCCGCGTGTGACTGCAAGAAGTGGATGCATTCAGGATGCTGGAAACGACCATTCAGTTCGTCTAGACGGTCGGGTTTCGTTTGCCACTCATTTGTGGACCTTAGTCCCTGCTTTTTTTGACGTGGCTTGGTCAGTGTCTGTCTTAGTACATGAGTCTGTCCGGTTAAGCATCTGATTTATCTCGGCGGCGAAGCAAATATTCAGCATACTCCATATCGCACCTCAGCCATCACTCCATATCGCACCTAACCTACCCATATTTAACCCTGCATCCTCTCAAACGCCGAGTCTTTCCACTGCGCCACTCTGTCAGCCCGGTCACCGATAGTGTGTCTTACAGCCGCTCGTGGGACTCTCAGTGACTGTGTTAGGTTGTGTTAGGTGGAGCTCTCACTGAATTTGCCTTACACCCGCCCGGGGAGCGTGTCTTACAGCCGCTCGTGGGACTCTCACGCAGGCTGCGACTGGGACGGCCGCCCCGACCCCGTCCAGGGGTGGTCTGAGCCCTCCGAGACGGACGCCGTCGACCATCCGCCGGCCGCCGGCGCTCCTCAGACACCAGGTAGGCGGCAACTCCGCTGGGTGGGTGATCGGGATTATGCGTGCTTGTGTGTAGCTGCAACTATGAGCATTTTGGAAGGCCCTTTTGGTGTGTGAATATGCTAGTGCAACCGACTATTTTCCATAGATATTTGTTATTTTGCGAAGTTGTTAACAAATTTCATCTATCTCCCTTTGAGATGGGATTGTCGCGATGAGACAGGTCACCCGCCACCCAGTCGCCGTTAAGGACATGCCGAGGTGTCTTGATGAGGAATCACCCTAGATGAACAGTTTGGATGCGGGTGGGCTGGTCCTTGGATGCATAGGACGGATGGAATCGTTGCTTTTTAGTTCCTTGCTGATGGCTGTCAATCTTTTTTTTCTGTTTGTTCTGTACTGTCTTTCATCTCGTACTCGTGTTCCAGGTTCCGTCCGACGTCTCCACGCTGCCCTGCCGGCGTACCGTCTGATGTTGGACTTGCTCCGCGCCTGCTTCCCCGGCTGCTGGGGCGCCTCGCTGGCCGCCGCGCTGCTGCCATCTATTGTCGCCGAACTGAACTACAGGTGACGCGCCGCGCCGCCGCTGCCGTCTGCAGCTGAGTTCTGTGGACACCGACCCGGGGTAGGCCGGTGTGCCGATTGTATAGATATATGCCTTGCGTTTGGCTGTGACATGATTGGGAAATGTCAGGTATTGAAGAGGGCATCGAACAACGCAACGAGCTTACCTTTGCTGCACGGCAGGACTGGACTATCCTTGTTTTTGCTGCTGAGCTGCGCGAAATCACACGAAGATGAAGTATCACTTAAACGATTTGCCCCACTGCTGCACTGTTTTATGTAATGTGTAGTTCCGCTGAAACCGTCTCAGTGTCGGGTTTCACTGCACCCGAGTGTAGGCTGTGTGCTGTGTTTTTATTGTAACCGCTGTGAGGGCAAAGAGCATCATGATCATGTGATATCCATCGTAGGTGCACACACTTCATACCTATGTGAATGTTCATTGTGCTCCTAGTAAATTGTTGCACTGCCATTTTTGTTCTTGAATATTTATAAGCACATCTGTTCTTAAGCATTGCTGAGTCCAGGTTGAGACTTTCCTTATGATCAAGCTCACTGTTAGCGCCTTTGTTTTAACCGTCCGCGACCAAAATCGTTTCATTCCACTTGCGCGAGCCATCTTGATGAGCACTGAGCACTGCTGTTCGGGTATTGAGGTACGGGTGGGCCGCCAGCTTTCAGTGTGCCGCGCTGAATCGGGCCGCAATAAACAACTTTTATTTCTGAATTCTACTTCTTTTAAGGATTGCCTTCGAAAGGGGTTCAACAGAGTTGGTAAAACTATCTTCGTACCAGCAACAATCAAGCCCTGATGAAAGTCTTCCCTGACATCTTCCATGCTGCGCATGGGCGCTGATATTTCTGCGCTACCTTAGCATTTCGTTTAGTAGCACTCACTTATGGGAGATCTGTTGCGCCGGGTATGGCGCCACAACTTGCTCTCCTTCCGAAACAAACCTTATTGCATGCGTTGTATCGCTACTGTCGCTTACTCCGCTCCTGAGATTCTGGGATGGTTTTACGGTCCATTGCCTCAGTAGCTAATAGCCTTTATCGTCGCTTGTTTGTCCTCAAGTGACGCTATTCAGTTTTGAAACTGCTGCTCGGTATATCGGTCGTGATAATCCAATGATCCAACCGAGAGTTGAGCTGGAGTGGGACCTAAGAAGCATCATTTGTCGAGTGTGGGTGGTGCCTTTCCGCGTCTTGTCGGGCCAATGTGAATGCCGTTTTTTGTTGTTGTCGTTTTTCAACGTTACTGAAAAGGGCATAGTTCAGATTCGCACATCGTTTGCCGATTTTATGGCTCTCGCTATTCTCCTTACGCTTTATTATTATTGGTGATTACAGTGGATGCAGCTGCTTTTTCAGTTTCATCTTTCTAAACTCTGAACAAAGCTACCGAATGGGAGCATTCATAAGAACTGCTCTTTCAACGTGTTAATTGTGCTCCCTTTGTGTGCCAAAGGCGTGAATATCCCATCTCTCCGTGTCATCCTGCCTCGCAGCGCGGCGGTGGCGTCTGGCGCACTCAGTGTCGCCCCGCCAGACTGACTCGCTAATCGGACAGTGGCCAGGTGGTGCGTCAGTGGCCACGGCCCGGCGCGTGCCGGATTAACGGCGCCCGGCGGCTCTCGGCTGGCACCGTGCGATATTCTCTAAAGTTGGGGGATTTCACGCGCCGACGGGCTATCATAAATCTCTCGGCGGCTTCTATTAAAAGTGCCCAAATTAATCCAGTCCTCTGGACGGCTCGGCAGACATAAAAAATGGCCGTGCCGCGTGCGTTGTCCGCCGCTGCATCCTTTCCTTCCGGCCGTAGGCAGCGCCAATAGAATCTTTTCTCGCCGGAAGTAATCAGAATCCGCTTTGAGAGATTCGATTTATATTAGCGGATTACGGCACCGATCGAATGCGATTAGTTGCCGTCGAAATTAAATTGGGTTCCTGTATCACTCAATATCGCATTTCGCTGGATCCGAGCCGGCTGCTCTAAGTTCAGTTAACCCACGAGCCGCTGGGGGGGGGGGGGGCATAAAGTTGCCCCCCCTTTACGTTTTGTTAAATATCTCCAAAACCTGATGAGCTACGAAAGTGAAACTTGGCATAGCTTCAAATGAATACCTAGGCAATGTTTGAGGAAAGTTTGGTGGTTGTAGCACCTAAGATGACGTCACAGTGACGTCATAAAGTTTTGTCGTTTTCCGATATGGACCGTTTCTGATGACGTTGAGCATGAAACTCAACTGTAAATGAACTAGACAGCACCTGCTATCATCCTAATACATCTAACTACACTTCCATCTAGTTTCTGACCAATAATCGACCCTTTATATTCGGTCCCATATATCTGATGTATCGTGAGGAATATGAGAGTCGCAAATCTATAATGTCACTTATGACGTCACTGTGACGTCATTTCAAATGGGATCAACACCAAATTTGGGCACAACCTCGGCTAGGTATTCAGGAAGATGTGTGCAAAGTTTCGCTTCTCTATCTCTTCGCGTTGCGACGATATCGTCGCAGAAGTAAAGGGGGGGCAACTATATGCCCCCCCCCCCCAGCGGCCGGCGGGTGGCGCGGAGGCCCAGCGGCCGCCGGGTTAATAAGCGCCGCGGAGAGAGTGCGATTGGCGAGCATTCATTGCTGAACTGTGACATCTGTCCGGAGCATGTTACATGAGCCGTTACTGAGTGGCGGCCCGCCTGCGGCCGATGGGACCGGCCGAGGTCGGAATGCCTGCACTTCAACCACTTTGGAGAGTGCTGATCTGGATGCGGGCTGAAATGAAGACAGGCAAGCGATGGTGTGCTCGAGAAATCGAATGCATTGTGTGCTGATCGGCGAATTATATACGCATGCTCGCTGAGTCCTCACTGAGGAAAGCATTACATTTATTTTCTAGTGTTAAGTCGCTTAACGGGTTATTTTGGACTTAACACATTTACTGTCTCATCTTTGACCTCTGTTGGTAAAGAGCTGGTAAGAGCTGGTAACTGGTAAGCTGGTAACAAAGAGCTGGTAACAGTAGTCCCTGGCTGTCCGTGTAATACATACAGAACATATATTCTCCGTGTCCCGAGCTGCCGTTTCGGTGAGGACAGGACAGTCACACACCACAGCTCCATAAATAGTGGCCCGCTGACGGCGGCTCGGTGCCTGCAGCCGGCGGTCTATGTTCACACGCTCAGAGACCGGCCCAGGTGGGGCGGCGGCCGGCCCGGAGCGATCCCTCCAAAGCGGCCGGCATTCAGTCGCCGAGGTCAGCGGCCGATGGCGCAGAAAGGGGCACCGACAGCCCAACGACCACGGACGCCGGAGTCAATGGCATAGTGTCCGTTCAGCGCCCGGAATGGGGCGGCGCCGGCGCGCGGTTCGCGCTCTCGTGAGCGTCGAGCGGGCGGCGATCCGGTGTCCAGTCAATGGTCAGCCGTTTAGACGAGCAGGGTTAACACGAGGGCACGTGGGAGTGCAGCATGAAACCAACAATAACGAGAACATATCACTGCCATAGCTCTCTCGGCGAGTGTCTACTGCACGTCATAATGCCCCGTAAAGTACCCCCACAAAAGTCTCGGCGGCGGCCGGCCGCTCGCAGAGGGGCGTGTGATGGAGGATCGGTCCGAACGGCCGTGCCTGGTGACCTCAGATGGTGTGTAAGACCCCGGCGGCTACACGGCTCCACCCCTGGTCACGGAACCCCCGCCGGGGGCCCCTCACACCCTCCCCCGAACCCACACAATCGTAACTTACAAATTAACATCGGCGGGGGTAATTAAACACCCACCCGCCGGGCCGCCCAGGTAAACCAGAGCATTAGCTTTAATGAGACGGGACATAAATCGGGTTCGGTCCCGGTCGTAAGGACAGCCTTTATTGAGCTGCGGAGCTGCCGGGCATGATTGGGAATGGGAGAGCCGATATGACTAATTCAGTTACTCACACTTTCGGTCGTCAGACGAGGTGCATGCGGCGTCTGCAGTAGAGGCGATGATTCTTAGACAGAGTTATTGTGTTCCTGCAGCGTCGGGCTTCTCTGAATGGAAGCCGATAAAAATCCCAGGTACTTCGGCTAGTCCTGAAAGCTCGATCAAACACAACACATAAGGAATCCCACCATCAATTCTTCTACACATTGACTGTTAACCTTAATCCTCTATCATCATTCATTCAACTATAGTAAACGAATGGCTCGCCCTCACGGCCTGGAGCTAGCACGGCTCACGCCCAGATTCATATCCTCATCACGGCCTCTGCTCACCGAAACTCCATCTCTCCTTTCGTACGCGACCCCTCGCTTTGATCTACTTGATCTAGCGGCCGGGCGCCTCGACTCCCGCGCCCGGGCGGCCAATTTCGGGGCCCAAAGTGGATAAGATGGTTGACAATCGCGGGCGCTGATGCGCCGGGAGCGGCACAAAGCGGCGGATAATTGCCGCTATCAGCTGCGGGCGTCTGCATATGATCGCTCCCCCGCCGCCGGCGGCCGCACACAAAGGTAGGCGCCACTTATACTGTTGTGGCAAACGGCGCCGGGCGCGCTGCCGCTGCCGCGCTGCCGTCTGAAGTGGCGATCTGGCCACTCAGATCTGGGGACTCGGATCTGGCCACTCATCTGACCCCGGGAAGACGGAGAGACGGTGGGAGAAGTGGGGGAATAGTGGAGGAAGTAGAGAGAGGATTACGGGCATGAATTCGGGGTCTGTGGTTCAGAAGGCGATGTTAAAAGGAGAGACGGAGGACAGACAGATTGAAGGAGAGAAAAAATACTCTCCTTCAATGCCTGATGCTTGCCGAATGATGCTTGACCGTTCGGCAAGCATCAGGCCATCATGCTTACACGGACACACCATCCTTAGGCCATCATGCATCATATCCTGGCCAAGGCTGTTAAACGCCGTTTTAATGGGACGAGCTCGCATAATTTTACCTATGTTTATAACTGTGCATCACCGTTCTCATAATTACAAATTTCTCTGAACAAAACAAACGATCTCGTATGTGAATGATCAATAACCGCATGTAGTTAACGATGTTGACAAATGACGATATCCACTCCCACTACCCAGGGAAGTTTGCCAACTTCGTGCTTACCTTCTCCCTCTACCCATAAGAAGTGCTGGAGACGGCAGAAGCGCCGCGGTGACGGCAACCGCGGCAGCAGCGATCTCAGTGGCACCAATCGCCGAATGACATGTGCCCCGCGGCTCAATCCGTCACACCGGTGGCGAGTTCTGAGCGACGACTGAGAATAGACCGGCGTGTGACGGATGTCCGGCTGATCCGACAGCCGAGCCGCGCTGAAAATGGCCCCCTTCACAGGCCGGGCACATCTCATTAATCTCGCACAGAGCGAGACGGAGTTACGACGACTTTCATTTGCGTCCACCGTCTGCCGCGGCCCCGTCCATCGTCTGCCGCGGCCCCCGGGGACGGTCACGGTGGCCGTTCACTGAATCAGCGCGCCGCTATGTCGCACCATAGGGGTCATCCCGCGGTGGGTCTAATCACCGCCAGAGACCACAGAATCACCCGCCGAATGGCCCGTCTTCGGGCCACCTTGAGAGGCATGATATTGTCCGAGTCGTTACGTTGATATGCAGTCTTCAGTGGCGGAATATCGGCTTCGGGTAGGAATAAAGGGACTCGACTCCCCTTATAACGATATGCTATAGACGTCGCAGCATTTCTCTGTTCACATATCGACATCAAATCTCCTCTGATCGGACTGTCGATATGCCGTGACCGCACCGGCCGCGCTCTGACCGGATCGAGACACGTGACCTGACCTCGATCCCAGCCGCCCGGCCCGGCTACCTCTCCTGTTGTTGTTGTTGTAGTTCCCTCCGTCCCTTAGCGGGACGTAGCCGTCCGGCTCAGGAGCGACCTGTACGCGGTCACTATGGCCGCCATGATGTCGCTGTTCCGGACGTCCTCCTCTCTGGGGTGTATGGATCCCAGCAGTCTGAATCTTGTAGTGATTAGAGCCGGGCAGCGCAGCAGGACGTGCCTTGGGGTGTCTGCCTCCTCCCGGCATACTAAGCAGCGGGCCGCAGGGCAGCTGTGGTCCGAACACTGCTCGCACTGCCGGGAGGGCGCCAGCCCGACTCTGTGACGCCACTGGTTGGAGCTGGACCAGTGGCCTGCTCTCAGTTGGTGGATATCCACCGCGGTCGACCGGTCCTCACCCGATACTGGTGGTGGGAGTCGGCCGCCCATCAGGTCTCTGTACCACCCGGCCGGCCAGGCCTGGGCAGTACGGGCGCGCGCTGACCTGGCTGCGGCGCGGTGGATGGTGCGGACGTCCACCATGGTGTCCTCCTGGTCGAGGGCGCCGGCCTCTCCCGCGAGTCGATCGGCTTCCTCGTTGCCGCCGAGGCCGCAGTGGGATGGCACCCACTGGAGGTGGATTCTGCGGCCACCCGTCGTCAGCCGGCGTAGGGCGTCCCATATCTCGGAGCCGAGCGGGGAGCTCTGGGCCGCTGGCCCCTCTCGGAGCGCCGCTAGTGCGGACTGGGAGTCCGTGCATATGACGACGGGGTCTTCCGTATGCGCGGGGTGTTCCAGCAGGTGGTTGAGAGCCGCCCGCAGGGCGACCATCTCGGCCCGGTAGCTGGAGCAGATGCGGCCGGCCGGTGTGCGGATCTCCGCCGTCTCGTCGTCCGGCCACACGATGAGGGCGCCGGCGCCTCCGTTTGTGACCCCCTCCGTGGCGGAACCTTCTGTCCAGACCCACGTGGCACATTGTGGGAGACCCGCAAGGTGGTGTGACGCGGCGTCTCTTCGTTGTTCGTCGGTTGCTGACGGTGGTAGTGCAGCACCGACGTCGAGGCAGAAGCTGACTGGTGGGGGCGGCTCCCATGGCGCGGCTGGTCGGGGGAGTAGAGGCTCGATCGAGATCGGCGGTGTGATGCCCGCCTCCCTCCAGGCCTCCTCGCCGACTCCACGCCAGCCGGACACTGTGCTGAGGCGGGATCGAACCTCTCGGTCCGCGACGGTACGGAGCGGGTCGTCCTCCGGCAGGGCGCGCGCCTTGGCCAGCAGACGCGCCGCTAAGGCCGTGCGGCGCTCAGCCACCGGGGCGAGTCCCGCCTCCGCCATCAGGCCATGTGCCGGGGTGGACCGGGGGCATCCGGTCACCACTCTGGCGGCCGCGCGCATCTCCACCTCTAGGAGACCGAGGTGGGTTGGCGATGTTGCCGGGAGCCACGCTGCTGCGGCGTGTTCTAGGGCTCCTCGAACGTAGCCGGAGGCCACGACGCGAAGCTGCTGCTCTTGAAGGTCCCATTCCCGACCGGTCAGCTTCTTCAGATGGGCAGTCCTTGGGCGGACTCTCTGTCTCAGGCTGCGGCAGTGGGGGCCGAAGTGAAGTAGCCGGTCCAGGGTGACTCCCAGCAGCTTCAGCTGATCGCCCGCAGTTACGGTTTCCCCTGCCACCTTCACGGAGCAGTTAGCCGCATCACGGGGCCACTGGGACAGGACTAGAGCCTGTGTCTTCTGGCCGGCCACCGTCATCTTGTTGGCTTGGGCCCACTGCGCGAGGGTGTCCGCAGCCTGCTGCGCTCGTTGCCGGGCGACCTGCCCGGCAACGAGCGCAGCAGGCTGCGGACTTCCTCGCCTGCTGCGCTCGTTGCCTCTACCTCTCCCCGTGGGAGAGACTGTGACCGGCCTAAAAAGCCCTGAACACCTCACATACCCGGCGGACCGACCGTTCCCCGAGCGTGTCCGGCCGGTGGGAGCCGACCCTGAGGAATCCGCCGCGCCCGGCGCCGGCTAATGAGACCTCAGATACTGCCGACTCGTGACCGCAATGTCGGACCGGTGTGAGAAACACGACAGCCGCCGCCGGTCTCTGGCGATTGGAACGGCCTGCCAACTGCGCGATATTCGTCCGAGCTCGTCGAACAAGCTGTTCCGCCAGCAGCTGCAAAAGCAATGAGACAGCCAATAAGCGTTCGGTTGATGGCTGGTCCTCCGAGCCAGCCAGCTATAGTCGCGGGAAAGTGGTGGGATTGCGTATGCTGAATTCCAATGGTGAATGGCCGAAGCGTGAAGGCGGCAAATGAGGCGGGGATATTGAGGGGTCATCTGACCTGACCCCGGCCCCGCCCCCCGCTCTCGCGCGCCGCGCTGTGGTGACAGGGACCTTCGTAGAGGCGGATCTTGACTAATGATGGGCTCCATTCCCCCGTTTATCTTCAGCCCAGGTGAAAGAGCGCCTCAGGTGTCATCAGCTCGTGATATACCGGCGGATTTCACAGAGAGTCGGCTCAGCTACATCACTGCGCACCTTAGTGGCACAATAACCGTCACCTGACGCAGGTCCCGGGGTAAATGTTGACCGGCGTCAGCTCACAATCCCCCGAGAGACCGGTGTTTGCCGTGCCGGTGTGGCCTGTTGCACACTTTGTCGGCTGCAAGTACAAACGGCGCCGGCCGAGCCATGGTAAACACAGTGTACCGGCAGGTCTCAGCGGGCTACGGACGGACTCGGTGTGGGAAATCGCCAAACGGTAGACGGCTACTGAAGACCCGACCTGAGAAAACGGCTGCTGGGGGCAGACTTCTGAGGAGACGGTCACTCTAGTCAGGCTTTGTATTAGTGAGCGAATAGGAGAGCTGTCGTCTTCACGTTGTGAAGACGATCTCGGGAGATATGGTTAAGCCGATCGCTGTCAGAGCTATATCAGCAGTCAGAGAATGACTGCTGACCGATCGTCGAGCTACGGCATACTTACCGAGAGATGGAACGGATCGTCGTGTCGAGGCTTTGAAGAGCGTTGCGTCTGGCTCGTGATTGGAAGGGGTCAATGAATGGATGAACGATATGTAATCCTCCCCGGAGTCACGGATTGTGTGCACGGAATGCGGAGCTCGTGCGGTCACCAGCCGAGTGATGCCCGTCTGAGTGGGCTGGGCCGTGGGCCGCCCTTTGGGCCTGCGATGTGCATGTGATCTCATCACCGAGTGAGCGCAACCGACTCGCTCCGCTCTAATCCAGCACCCGTCAGCTATTCTGGTGCATTACAAATCACTTATAAAACATTGCTGTTGAATTTAATAACACTGCAATGCTAGCATCACTAACCTTGCAATGTCAGTGACAAAGCTAGGCGCAACATAGCCAAATGTGCATTGACTTCTTACGAGTAAAGTCAAACTTCAAAACGTCATATAGGTGTAACGGTGCTACTGGGCGGCATGGCGGTGCACATGTGCCGTGTGAGTGACGTGTGGCTGTTAAGCGGTGTAATCGTCCGCCTCGGAGGACGACACTGGGTTGGCAGGTGTATCGTCTCCTCTTTAACGCCTGTCTGATTCCCACTCGGCACTGGCTCCGTCGTCGTGCAGTACAAATTTATTTGAGAGGCTTGCAATTTCCTTACAACATATAGTCTTCACTGCTCAGGGAGGAATGGGCTCAATTTGGAGGGAATGGGATTGTCGCCGGCTGAATGGAATTGCTGGCTTTAAGTCCCGGGGCAAGGCCTTCCCGTGTTCCCATTTCGTATCCGTTCGATGCCAAGGGCTCTATCCCATCAGAGAAATAAATGCAATTCGAGCATGAGTGTCTAGCTCCCACTGGTCCTTAATATAACCATTCGTCACTCCCTTTCATCCGCGCACGCACCATTTATTCGATCATGCATACATCTACGAAGAACATTCGGCTAGACAAACCGACCCTCCCGTTTCCATCTAATCCCCCCAGTGGCGCTGAAAATTGCATGGTTATCTCCTGAGGTGAGTTTATACCCTGTTTGGTACTTATGCGCGTATAATGAGGTGTTAACCCCTTTAAGTCCCTGAATTCTAAGCAAATCGGCACTGGGTGTCCTTCTGATCCCATTTACGTTATTACTCTCTTCCGTTGAAGCTACGTTTCTCATGCGCTCCCGGCCACTGCCTGCTCTTCAATCACGTGCACTGCCACAGTGCATACATTTCCATCGACTACCTCTCTCTCGCTCGCGCGCACTGCCACAGTGCGGATAATTTCGCCCAAGCTCAAAGGAAACAACGGTTGTGCGCACCTCTGCCGGTCTGTCGACTCGGTGTTGTGGGTGGTCCGGTTGTGCCTCAGTTGAGCGATAAGTTCCTAAATGATAATACTCTCGGCGGAGCCACTCCGCATAACAACTCTACATTTCCATCGACCACCTCCCTCTCTCGCGCGCGCACTGCCACAGTGCGGATAATTTCGCCCAAGCTCAAAGGAAACAACGGTTGTACGCACCTCTGCCGGTCTGTCGACTCGGTGTTGTGGGTGGTCCGGTTGTGCTTCGGTTGAGGGATAAGTTCCTAAATGATAATACTCTCGGCGGAGCCACTCCGCGAAACTATAACTCTGTGTTTCTACTGAACACCTCGGCGGAGCCACTCCGCGACACTATAACTCGGCAACCTTGCCCTCGTTTATCGCTCTTACACTCTTACATATTAGCCCTAGCCCTTCAAAGTCCGGTCGACACGGACGGCTAGCCGCTCGGTGCCCTTGCTATACTTCATGGGAATACGCAGTAGAATTCATCGAGTCACGGAATACTCATTTCCATCTCGCAGTGATCGACGGCGTCAGCAGAGTCATAACAGGCACAGGGGCCTGGCTCGAACCAGCCTCTTTCCGGCTAGTTGGATCGTCTCGGTCTTTATCCTACTTTGTTGTATGGTTTAGTCCAATCGCGTCGATATACGGTACAATCATTAGGAGCTCAAGATAGAGAATACAGCAAAGCAAGAGAGAGGGAGAGAGAGAGAGAGAGGGGGGAGAGAGAGGGAGAGGAAGAGAGGGAGAGAGAGAAAGAGAGAAAGAGAGAAAGAGAGATAGAGAGAGAGAGAGAGAGAGAGAGAGAGAGAGAGAGAGAGAGAGAGAGAGAGAGAGAGAGAGAGAGAGAGAGAGAGAGAGATCGGATTACGAGAAAATGGTTATGGGGTGGTCCATTTCGATGTTTCCCCGCACTCGCTCACATTTGGCTAGGTATTGTTGCCTGCCCGTCAGACAAATGTCGCCCTTATCGCCCTTGTCATCACTCCTGACCTTCCTTACACTCATGCCGCTAAACTTTCAGGGTTTTATTCACGCAATACACCTCGGAGTAAAATAAACCAAATTCAAGCGCAGACCTCATGATTTACCAGACGCACCATCGCTTCGATTTTGTTCCAAAACAAAAATAACATCGCGCTATCTGTTACCCAAATCTACACACCCGCGCAGCAAACTTTCCCATCGCACAACATAATTCGCCATTTCCGACCAGCCCTGACGCAATGATTCGACAGTGATTCAATCAAAAACTGAGTCCCCGAGTCTTATCGAGCCACCCAATAAATTTACCCAATCAACCCATTCTAAATCTTAACATCTTCACGCTTTGTCCCCCCCCCCCCAAAAAAAGGGAAGCTTACATGGTTTTGTCGCTATGTGCCTAATCCTTACGCTCAGCCCGAGAAAGGTAGCTCTGAACCATCAGCCGGTTGGAGCAAATCACGGAGTGAATATATGAGGGACGGGAGCTGAATGATTGCATGTTGGCAAGGATTGAGCCGACTTCCTTTCTGTGGCAATTCTTACTTGAACGGCGTTGTTGACCAAGCCGGTCACCGAGAGGTCGATGATGATAATCACGATGATAATCAGTCCGTTGTCGATGGCTGAGAGCGTGCACTTTCCTCGATCCAGCTCTCGATCACTGTCGTACTGGATCTTCCCTCGTCAGCTGCTGCCCGTCGCGCTCCTCCCGTCGTACTCCATCCTCCGTGCACTGCCGTGTCCTCTGCGCTCCGCCCAGCCGGACTCGATGCTCCGTGCACTCCGGTGTCTTGTGCACTCCTCGGTACCTCCTCCATGACTCTTTCGTTCCTTTATACCCAGATTACTATCGCGTTGGTGTTCCAGGTGTGGTAAGCATGGCTAGATAATTTCGTCGGTGTGGCGTGATGGGCCTAGTATCTTTATCTGTATGATGATTCCATCGGTCCTGGTTATTGACTTTCTCCCAGCTGGTTGTAATTGGGCCGGGTGCTGTGTTTATCACTTTTGCTATCTTCTTGCCATCTGTCGTGCACACCTTTGTTCTGCTGGGAAGCTGAGGCACACTGTCCGGCGTCGGCGCTTTATTGCTTGGTTTGGTTGTAATCACGATATCTCGGGTATTGGTTCATATGTATGGTCAGCCATGGTCATTGAACTTCCAGCTGTTCCTGTTTTCGGCCGGACGATTGTGACATTTGCGAAGTTGTCAATTTATTGCTTTGTTTGCTGGATGCCTACTGTCCCAGCTGTCCTCCGTTACACCGGCGTGGTCTCCGACCGTCGGCGACGCTGCTCGTCCAGCGAATGCGTCCTATGGGCGCAGGTGTTTCCCAGTTCCAGCGGAGCACCTGTGCATGCTCGCCTCTTTGTCCCTGCGGGCGTCATGTTACCCGGTGTCGGCGCCTCATTGCTTGTTCTGGTCGCTATCATGATATATCGGGTATTGGCTCACCTGTAGCGTCTGCTAGTGTCGTCGAACTTCCCAGCTGTTCCTGTTTTCGGCCGAAGGATTGTGGTATTTGCGCATTTGCCAGTTATTGCTTTGTTGTTAGGACGCTAGTTTTATCCCGGTCGTGGCGCAGTGCAGATGGTCTCCGGCTGTCGCCATCGCTGGGGTGAACGTCCGATTTGGCTCGTACCACTTTCGGCGACACATCTGTCCTCACTGGCCATGCTTATTTGCACCTCCGAATATGCGGGAAATGGGGGCTGAGCAAATTTTTGATAGCGTCCGTCGGCGGCACGTAATTATGGCGGGTTGTTGCCTTCTATTTGTCCGGAGCGTGCTGTGCGATATGACCTGAGTGGTCTCCGCGCTGGAAGATGTGAAGCCAGGTGCTTGTTGTTTGACCGCTCACGCAGGTGTCGATCCCCTGGATGAGGGCGGTGCCGGTGTCCGATAGCCCGGGCGCGGAACAGAGCTGGGTGGCTCACGGGAGACCAGCTGATCGCGCCTTGAAGAGAGATTACGCTCCGTTATGGGTTCGGTCCAGATGTGGGTGGGGAGCCGGCTGTTTTCACCTTTATACTGACAGGTGTAACCCATTTTTGGCGTGACCACCCAATTGGCGTGTGACCGATAAGAGGGGTCGGCGCTACGTCGAGTCCAGGTGGAGTAGGCCATCTGCCGCCTGCGCCCTGTTGACCAGCGTTATCCATGAAAGCGTCGGTAATAGAAGCGCCGTTCTTCTCAGATGACTTCACTTTTGCGTGTTTGGCTTTTAGTCTCATGCCAATATGCATGCCTTATGATTCTGTCAATTCCTGTAAGCTGCGCTTCGAAAAAATGTGGCTTCCGTCACATAGGCATCGAGTCGCCTGGGATAGGGACACGACACAATAGCTCACAAAATGCTGAGTTTTATTTGAACCCCTTCTAAGCTCTGTTGGGTATAACTGCCCCGGGATCAAACAAGAGATTCTGGTGGATCAAACTCGATGCGATAGATGATCAGTGGGCTTTATTTTATTTGTTATAAATCACACAGGATCTTGGGGACGTGACTAGCAGTGGCGATGGTGCGTTGTTACGTCCTCACAAATCCCAATCGACACTGGCGCATCAACTATATAATGACGTCAGCATCATGAAAGAGGCAACCGATATTTATAATTTAGAGAGAGAGAGATGCTGTATTTACGGGCTCCTGGCCCAGAAATGGGGAATGAAGGGGAAAATTCACTTCACAGGAAGTTCAAACATCGATACATACATTGACAAATTACCATCCATACATAACTTTTGACCACATCTTCCTGATCGATGATGTACAAGCCAGATCACTACAGACCAATGTAGATATGATACGATTATCTGACATACTAATTCGTGACAGGAAATTCCACACCGATTTGCGGCGAGTCGCGTCATAGCCATCTACACTTTGCTGCGCGAACATTTCGGACGCACTGCAATACCGGTCGTATTTTAGGTATACATATATGATTTTAAAATATTGAACCTAGAAATCAGCAGTTAGACAAAAGAAAAAAGAAAGACGTAATAAAATAAATTGGAAGGAGATAGATCCGACGAGTGAGAAAAGGTAAAGATAGAGATAAAAAGAAAGAGGGGGATGATAATGCATAGAAAGGGTAGAGAAGGAGATTAGAGAGAGGAGAAGAGAGGAGAGAGAGAGAGAGAGAAGAAGAAGAAGAAGAAGAAGAAGAAGAAGAAGAAGAAGAAGAAGAAGAAGAAGCTCTTCCGAACGAGAGGAAGGTGGTGTTATAGCCGATGAGTGGGGCGGATTCTATTTGCGCGGGGGCCGTCCAGACAGTGTGTTTTAACTGACGTTTCTCAGCAGTGAAAGCTAATCCGAGATTTGGCCCATTTAGAAATCCCTTGTATGCCTTTCATTCCTGACACCGTTTTAATGGATAGGCTAGAATTACAGTCCTCGCTTTTGCTGGAAACGCCTTTGATGAAGATAAATGGCGTTTTAATGACCGTGAAAAGAGGAGCGACAGAGCAGCCTTCTGAAGAGCCATTCGGGTGGCGATAGACTCAAAGGCGAGGAATGTGAACACGTGAATGTCCTGAAGCTGCAGTGATGCAGATTCGCTAGAGCTGCTGTGAGAGCTACTGCAACCGTGCTCCTCGATTCGGTGGTTAATCATCTAAGGTCAGCTTTTAGTTTTAATGTTAACGTGTTTTTAACGGTTTTTCGTTTACATAGTTAAGTTGCAGCGGTCTTGTATAGATTTCCGATGCTCGTACATACCAAACCAATGTAAAGATCTAACTCGCTTACCAGCAAACATGATGCACAATGCACATAACCAACCGTTCAGAATCGTCCGATGCACAGCCATATGACGCATGATCGGGGTACAGATTGTAATCACAGTTCGCGCCGGCAGCAAGTGCAGCAGCGAAAGGGTGAAGCCGCAGGAAGAAGAAGCAGCAAGCGTTCGAGATACGGCACCGGCAAAGCGTTCCATAGGGCTACATCTGACTGACGGAAAGCCGGCTCGGAGCTACCGTTGGATTGAAGGTGTGGTCCGGCGCTGCCCTTGCCGTCTACCTTCCAACCGGCGTGACCGGTCACCCTTCCTACGCCAAATTCTCCCTCTTTCTCCTTCAATTCAGATCCAACTATCCACCACCCAGCCGGGATACCTAACGGTGATACCTCCACGCTTGGGGCCTAAGAACCTGACTTCGGTCGGGTTCGTCAAGCCAGGGCGTAACAGGCTGCGTCTTCTATGAGCAGCTGGAGCTTAACGAACGGCTTTCCAAAACTCACCATCTCTCATCAACCTACCGACCTTGAAATTGCCAAATACAACCACTAAAATTACATCTGTTTAATTTTTCTTTTTTGCGTCTGATTCTCCACTCTACAAATAACTCTAACAGACATGGACTCATACACCACCACAACACAAGACATCGAACTGCACCACCCCGGCTCCTACGTCGTCGGCCAATACACGGACCCCCGGCTGGATATGGCCAAGGAGTCCGCATTCAAAATAAATCGCACACTCACAGACATCACAAAAAGCACTACACTACGCATCACACCCCAGCACAAATGCATCCTCATCAAGACATCCAACGAGACACAGACAAAAGCACTTCTGTCCACCACCACCTTCGCCAATCACGACGCATCCTTCACACTACACCGCACCCTCAACACGACCCGAGCCACTATCCGCACGAACCCACTAGACACACCACTAGCAGTCATCGGAGACGAGTTGGCGTCCCAGGGCGTCAGCTCAATTCGTCGACTGGCTTCCACCCACCACTACACCATCCTGCAACTCACCTTCAACACCACAATCCTACCTCCTCACGTTACACTACAACACTGCCGATACAGCACACGTCTTCACGCGCCACTGCCCCTTCGCTGCAAGAAGTGTCAGCGCTACGGTCACGGAGAACGTGCTTGCACCTCCCGTACTGCACGCTGTGCACGTTGTGGCGAGGGGCATCCGTCAGAAGGGTGCACTCGTCCCTTTCGATGCGCTGCCTGTGACGGATCGCACCCGGTCACTGACTCCAAATGCCCTAAGTGACTATTTGAGCGGGAAGTGACCAGGTACGCGGCGAGCATGCATGTACCACCAGCCCTTTCACGCACCCTGGTCTCCAAGGCACCACCAGTACATCTAGCCGAAACATTTAAACACGCAAACGTAACAGGAAGCACCTACGCCTCAGTCGCTTCACGCACCACCGCAAAACTCCAGCCACTAGCACAGCACCCACCGAGCTGTCGCCGACCTGCCCTCATCCCAACACCTCCTCACCCACCTCGCTGGATCCCCACCAGGGAGGCCCTCCTTCCTACACCGCACTATCCGCCTCACCCCAGACCGCCACAGGGATGGAGAGTGCCCGGTCCGCTGCCGGGACCCCCGTTCTTGAGGCGGGACTTCCCGCTCCTACCTCCACCTCCACACTGTATACCTCCCACCCACCCTAACCAGCCTCCGCCCACCCGACCCAAACCTCCAACCCGCACCACTGCAACCTCCACCGGCCCCCCACCAATCACCCAGACCGTCTCCACTTCCACAGACCCTCCTCCTCCACCCACTCTGCGGTCTGTTTACACGCAGACTGACCCTGATCCCCATCCATGCTCTCAGAGCAGCTCCAGCCTATACATCACTCCCTCCAACCCCTCAACCCGATCATCCGCTTCGAACCCAAGTTCAGGCCCAGCCTCAAACACACGGATTCCTCGTCCCATCTCGCCTCCAAAACACGTCCGCTCACGCTCTTTATCTCCCGTTCAGCGAAACATCGAATCCCTCCACCAACCTCTTCCCTCCCCTCTCATGACACGCGCCTCCCGCAAACGAAAGGCGAGGGATCTGGCTGACCAATCCAACCCTACTCCAGTCTCGCACTATGTGTCAGAGACTACTCATATCAACCGCGCAGTTCCCTCTAAATGACGCACTTGCTACAATGGAACACACGCGGGCTACTTACGAAGTGGCCGGAGTTCAAAGGTGAAATTCTCCGAACGAACCCGGTCCTGGCTGCACTCCAAGAGACCCATTTTCGAGATTCAGACCAATGGTTTAAAATCCCAGGGTACACTTGGCATACACATAACGTTAACGAACAAAACAGACGAGGAGGAGCGGCCATCCTCATAGCCAACAGTGTCCCGCACAATAGAGTAGCTATCAACACACCACTCAATTGCGTTGCTATACGTTTAAGGATAGGCTACACACAAGTCACCACACTGTCAATATACATACCACCTTGCCATGCCAACCCAACACCACAGGAGCTGGATGACTTAATCAGCCAGCTCCCAGCACCCTTACTTCTCATGGGCGACGTCAATGCACAACACCCAGCATGGGGAAGCCCATGCAGCGACTCCCGCGGTAACACCATCGAAGCAGCCATAAACAAACACAACCTTACAGTACTCAACACAGGCGAAGGCACCAGGCTTAACCTAAGGGGCATCGACCGAGCCATAGACCTAACGTGCTGCACAAGTTCAATCCATCACCTATTTGATTGGGCAATATCGTCAGACCCAGGGCCCAGTGACCACTACAAAATTAAACTTACACTTAGTCCGAGGTCAATTCGCCACGTTAAAACCTTTATTCCAGGCTGGAATTTAAAAAGGGCTGACTGGTCGAAATTTGAGGAAATGGTGAACCTCTCACTGGATGACACAGATCATCCAGATATTTCAGTAATTCTAAGAGCCATCGGCTCCGCAGCACAAGCAAGTGTGCCCAAAAGTAAGCAACCACCCAAAAAGGCATCAGCGCCATGGTGGACTCCAGCCTGCAGCCAAGCAGTAGCAATCAGGAAAAGAGCACTAAAACAATTTAAACGTTGCATATGCGAGGCGCACCGCCTAGCGTACAAACAAGCTGCTGCATCTTGCAAAACTATCTTTAAAACAGAGCGCACTAACTCTTGGCAATCATTTGCATCCAAATTCAATCGCTTCACACCAACAGCAAAAATCTGGAAGCTTCTTAAAGCTTTCCACCTCAAACGCGCACCCCCAGGGCCATTCCCTTCGCTTAAAGTAAGAGGGCAGGAAATTACTGACCCAGAGCAAGTCATGATGGAATTTGCGAAACATTACCATTCAGTGTCAGCTAACAGCTCATACCCACCACAACTCAGGTCACGACTAGGAAATCTTGCCAATAGCTGCGACTTCACCTCCAACAACTACGAAATTTATAACAAGCCATTTACACTACACGAGTTATCACACGCCATCAGCAAGTGCGGAAACACGTCGGTTGGGCCGGACGACATACATTACGAATTTTTCCGACGCCTCAGTAAACAATCATTAACGTACCTCTTAGCGGCCATTAATAACCTCTTCATAAACCACTCCTACCCGACCACTTGGCGGGAAAGCACTATCATACCAATTTCAAAACCAAACAAAGACAAGCAACATCCCAGTGGCTATCGCCCCATCTCACTCACTAGCTGCGCCAGTAAGGTAGTCGAGCGCATGGTCAACACACGCCTCATACACCACCTGGAAACATATGACCTGCTCGACGAACACCAATGCGGCTTCAGGCGCGGGAAGTCAACAACAGACAACATCATTAGACTCATCTCAGACATTAGCACAGGATTTTATCGCAAACGGACAACAGTAGCAGTATTTCTAGATATCACAGCAGCTTTCGATCGAGTACAAAAACCGGCAATTATTTACAAGCTTCACCAACTAGGACTGCGCGGACACCTTGCTCACTTCATCATCAACTTTCTTGCGGACCGAACCTTCCAAGCTAGGTGCGGCACAACACTCTCACCAGCAACATCTCAGGATCAAGGTCTCCCTCAAGGTAGTGTACTGTCACCAACGCTCTTCCTTATTATGATCAACGACATGTTCACCACAGCAAAGTACTATGTAAAATACTCACTTTTTGCGGACGACGTGGCCATTTGGGCTACACACCACGACCTCTTCAAGGTCGAAAAAGACGTCCAACTTGGCCTGAACAAAATTGCATTATGGTGCAAAGAATGGGGCTTCACCATATCAACCGAGAAGTCCGCCTCTGTAACCTTCACTAGAAACCGGAAAACCACTAACACTAGGTTAAACCTTAACGGCAAAGCAGTTAAGGAAGCCAAAGATTTCAAATTCTTAGGAGTCCGCATAGATCGAAATTTAACATTTTCTAAGCACATCAAAGACATCAAAAACAAGTGCGCAAAGCGCATGAACCTCCTCCGTGCGCTCACAGGCACAGACTGGGGCGGCGACCGAAAAACCATTTTGCAACTATACAAGGCCATCATCAGACCCATTTTAGAGTACTGCAGTATAGCTTATCACGGAAGCCTAACAGATCACCAGATAAAACAAATAGAAGCCATCCAGAACACATGTCTGCGCATTGCAACCGGGGCCATACCCAGTACACGAAACGCGACACTTCTGGCCGACGTCAACATGTTGAATTGCCAGGAAAGACGTATGCAACAACTTTGCCGATATGCCATTAACGTTAAAACAACTCCGAACCACCCAGTGCAACACTGCTTCCGGCCGATAAGCAGACTCGGATGTCATAGACATTCCCGATTACGACACCCATCACTAAATGATCAGTTGAGCACCTGCTTATCTAAACTGCAATTTACTTTACCGGATCTGGCACCCAGGCCTCGAGCAAAACCCTTCTGGCTAAAGGCACCACCCAAAATCGAATATCTTTTCTCTGGAAACAAATCAAACATCACACCAACAGAAATGCAGTCGAAATTTAACGAATACAAAGCACAGCGCCCAAACAAAACATTCATGTACACTGACGGCTCAAAACAGGAACACAAAGTAGCTTTTGCACTGACGACTCCACACTTTGAATTAAGCAGACGTTTACCGGATAACTTCTCCATTTTCACAGCTGAGGCCATGGCCCTCTTATTCGCCGTCAAATTATGTACCCATGAAAAGCTTAGTAACGTAGTAATCTGCACCGACTCAAAATCAGTCTTACAAGCCCTGAGTAACACCACAAGCCCAACACATTTCATCATTTCTCGCATTCAAAATTCTATCCCTGAAAAACGGAACATTAAATTTCTTTGGATTCCTGGACATGCTTCTATCTCTGGAAACGAAAAGGCAGACAAACTAGCAAAGCAAGCATTGCATCTAGCAGAACCACTAGCAATACAGTACCCGGCAGACGACTGCAAGGCCATCCTCGAACTCCACATACAACAACTACGACAAACGACATGGGACGAGATAGGACCAGCACACATGCACTCAATCAAACCCCGATTAGGCTTCTGGGCGACCTCAAAACAAAACACAAGGCAAAAGGAAGTAATGCTCACCAGACTTAGAACCGGACGCACCAGACTCAACGCACCATGGCTAGAACCACAACAATATAACATTTGTGCCTTCTGCAATGTCAACACAGTGCCTACAGTTCAACACATCCTGCTAGAGTGCTCTCACTTCAACCTCCACCGACAACACATCATTGCCTTCTGTCGGCAGGAGAACGTAACGTTGAGCTTAGATCAGCTTTTAGGTGACAGATACCCAGAGCTATTAGCACTTCTCTTCAGATATTTACAAGACACTAAGCTAACAGGAGCACTCTAAAGCACACATAAATGAACAGTTAAGTGCCGTGCCCAACATCCCAACAGTTGACTTAGCGGTAATCACACTCGAGAATTCTCCTGGCTCCGCCGTGCGCTGGTCCAAGCTTGGTGCCAGTTACGCCGGCTGACACCCAGTACACCACTCAACTGTGCGCTGGTCCAAGCTTGGTGCTAGATACGCCGGCTGATATTCACTACACCACTCAGCCGGGCGCTAGTCCAAGCTTGGTGCCAGTTACGCCGGCCGACATTCACCACACCACTCAGCCGTGCGCTGGTCCAAGCTTGGTGCCAGTCACGCGCAGACAGGAGAGATTCAAAATTAAGAGAGGCCAACTGGTCTTCACCTCTTCAAAGTTGTTAAATGGCCATGCAGTCTTGTCCTTCAGACAATAATTATTTAGGCCCATGCACCACCCGGCATTGTAGGGTGAACGCGACACCCGGCGTGAGAGGGGGTGTGGGGATTGCCTCCTAACCCGCACGATAAAGAACCCATGGTGTAGTTCGTGAAGAGTAGGCCATGTGCCGGCACCATGGCAAAATTAATCCCAAATCGAATTTATTGTCTTGATGGAGGACAAAGTGGTATCTTAACAACCCTTTAAAGTAACTATAACGTAAAACTAATTGTAACAGTAGGTAAAGTAAGTCCCAGGATCCCACTCACCTCCCAAGAAACCCACAACGCGTTACCGAGCACTTTAAAGGTCAAAATTTTAGAACTCACACACACTTAATTAAAGTAAATGAGCACTTGCAATATCAAAATTCTAGCATTCGATATTTTTCTAGCAAACAGATTCTTTACAGGCGGCCGAATGTCCAATGGACAGGGACGCCTTAAAACCTCATTTTCACTCACTCACCCCTACAGATTGTATTGGATCGTTTTTGCTTTCCTTGTTGTTATTCTATTAACATTTCACGTGCTAATGCTTAAGCGTAACAAACATATTATGTGAATTGGAAAAAGAGTACATGAAGTAGAGCACGTAAAGTAAAGTTTTTTTTTATAGCTACATGTAGTTTTTTTCGTGCCTTTTCCTTTATTTTAAGTAGAGGGTCTTGTCAATTCGCTGAATGAATCGTATGCCCGCACGTTCAATCATCGAATTAAAATCACTAATTGCGATAGTTAGCGTTCCAATCCGATTCTTTCACAGCACATCTATCACATCATCCTCAAACAAATAGCCTCAAATCCCAAACGAAGATTGATCAGGCAGTGACAGATTTCATCCGTCGGCTAGGAACGCTGTTATTTTTACGCCATCGGTGCTGGCGCCAATATTCGGCGGCGCGCGCCGCGCCAAAATCAATCCGTCACACTTAGAGCGTCCGTACACCGACACCGAGACGGAAATCATTACCGCCGGCTCTGGACGCATTTATTCTCGTTACTGCACTGTGGATTTTGATCGATGACCGCATTGGAGCTGCATTAGTAGGCATTGCCCCGCTGCCTTCGCAGACGTCAGAGAACTGATGACGTCACCTGGGAGCTGACCAGACCGAACAGCGGGCTCTATGGCAGCTGAGGCCAGTGTCCTGAAAGGTCGGGTTACAGGAGACCTGCGTTAATAACGTCTCTGAATGGGCGGACGCAGGTCAAACAGCACCACAGGGAAATGACCATCTGCGCAGACCCTTAGCAAATGAATCGTACCCCGTGAATGTGATAGGCAACGAACTGGAAGTGATGCCAGCGCCAATTAGCAATTTATGTTGCATAGTCATCTCAAAATGCACAATTCATAAGCCTTTAACCTGTTTCGGCTATTTCAATGTGAAAAAGCCTTATGAAGAGAGGAAGATAGAAAAAGAGGGCGAGAGAGGGAGAAAAAAGAAAGGGAGAAGGATAGATTAGAAACGAAAGGAGGGAAGGATGGAGGAAGAAAGGGAGATAAAGCAAGGGGAAGAAAGGAGGAAGTTAGAAAGAGAGTGGAGCTACAAAAAGTCAGAGAAGGGAACGTTTAGCAATGGCCTGATTGCTCACTCGCACACTCGGACACATCTGGAAGCCCATTCAGCGGTCTTTTTCAGTTACATGAGCCAGCTGCATTTCGCTTACATATCACAATTTTCATTTGGCTCTCGAACAGGATACACGATTGGGTGTTGACAAATGGCCGTCATCACACCTGCTTCGATACAATAGCCCGCAGAGTGTAACGATAATCGGTGGAACGTCGTCACTAACCATTACCTGTGATTTGTTCGCTCACCATTCACGTCTTTCGTCACGCATTCGTTATTGGACATATTTTGCTTCAATAACGAGGTTCGAGCACGCGGGATGTGCCTGTGAGTCACCAGTCAGCATCGCCACCCTTCTCTCCGGCATGTTATTGGATTGCATGGTCTGCCTATTAACGGAAACTAATGGTGAGTGGGTCCGACCGACCCCATTGACGCCGTCCGGTCTTCTCGTCACGCCCTCGCGCGCTGTGTGATGGTTCCCCCGTCTGTGCGGCGGGCTATGCGTGCTCCGCGAGACGCCGTCGCGGCGCGTGGCGCGTCTCATCGTTAATCCATCACAGCTGTCAATGGGGCCGTTTTTGCACGCGCGGCCGGACGTCTCTCTAACGCGGCGGTGGGGCATTGTGCCGTCTGGCGGGCCGCTCCACCCGTTCGGCCGTGTTTTATCGGCTCGCCAAACGGCCGCCGCCCGCTGGTCAGTTTGTTCCCATTAGAGAGGAGACAGCCGAGCGATGGATGACCGGCGACAGCGCAGCTCCGTCTCTGCTATCAGCGTGCAGTGATCGGGTAGGTGGTGCTATCGAGCCGGGCTCGCCTTTACCGGCCCCGGGATCACCCGGCTGCACGGCGCACGTGCTCCGGTGCCGTTCAGCGCCTCCCCTTGCCCGCAGCCCGGGTGGGCCGCCGCCTCTTCCGGCCAGCACAGAGGCTTTGCATGCTCACCGGCCGACCGAGAGGCGGGCGGGGGCGAATCGGTGCAAAACCGTAAGACATCGAACAAAAGCAGCTAACGCGATGTAGCTTGCGGCGCGGATAAAGCGCCCCGCCCGCGAGCGCGCCCGGGCGCGGGCCATTCATTCGGGCTCAGGGTTTTGACCGTGTGAGCGATGATACCATTCACAGGTGTGTCGGACACTGGCGCACATTCATCTGGATCGGGTTCGCTCGTTTATCATTTTAATTCGAGTTCATAGGCGCCGCCCGACGTGTAAACCGGCCACACGTGGGTCATTAGGGGCGTCTTTTTCAGCGCCGGGGCGTCTTTTCAGCGCCAGAATGGAAGTGACGCCCGCGACACGCCCGAAAAAAGCGGCACCCATGCCGGGACAGATGCAGGTGGGCGCCAGATGAACTCGTCAGCGGGGAAGGAGCAGTGTGGTCTACGTGACTTTGGCTAGTTATGGAAGGGAAGATGGTTTTGCTTGGTTTTGAGATGTTTGTCAGTAAGCCGGGCTATTGAATCAATCATGCAATCTAGGGTCTCACCTTGGTGTCACATTTAGCAGAAAATTGACACAAATCTTTTATTTACGGCATACCTATCTGCAATTCTTATTTATCTTTTTTTTAAAGCAGACTGTGGGTTATTATTTAAGGTCCCTCCTCAAAGACATTTAAACACATGGGTACTTCTCCGTCCGTTTTTTTTTCAAACGCAGAGGGCAGTGAACGTTCAAGGAACACCTCAGCTATTCACAACGCCCATAAATTATTTAATATCATGATACGATATCTTCAACAACGCGAAGATATTTGACAAGCTGGGCCATACCGCAAGCCATTTCACCCTCGAAATTCCACTTGCGATGCATTGCTCGTCATTTTGGAGGCTCGCCCTAACGGTAACGACCAAATATGCCAAGGAAATATGGGTCCCCACAGCCATACATCGGCTGCAGTATGAAGAGAAAGTGCCCATTGTGGGGCGTAACTTTTCATTACGACAGAGATTAAGATGTTTTCAGGTGCGGGCGAGCCGGCCGCGCACATCCACCGGCGGTGGAGCGGGTATTTCGTCCAACTGCGATATTGCCGCCCCGGTTTAATCAAGCGGTTTAGAACCCGGCACTCCCCCACATGTTGCCATTTCACCGGAGTCGCTCTGTCCCCGGAACAAATATGCCGCCTGAGATATAAGGAGGCCGATCCCTGGCACGTGCCAACGCACACGAGCTTCACAGGGGAGATGGTAGGTTTTAACATAGACCAAAGACGACAGGGAGGATAATTATCCGAAGAAAATGAACGAAAAAACTTGGTGAGACCGAAACAAAAATACGCGAGCTCTTGGATAAGGATCATTGATGGCAACTAAGTTTGCTAATTTACCACTGACTGACCTCTACATAATGCTAACGTGATGCATGCCCCTTCAAAATCTCCTGGTATTATCTCCTCTCCTTTTTCCTTTATTCCCGCTGATCCCGAATCCTCTATGTCTCCTCCGCCGCTCTCCGACTCTGCCTTCTGACCGGGTGGTCACGTCTGACCCATCGACCGTTCCCCGCCGGCACCGGTAGCTCTACAGCAGCTCTGACTATACCGGCCGGGACGTCCACCGCTGCCTCCCGGCCCGCCGTGGCACCAGAGCAGGGGAGGGAGGGGAGGGGGCCCACCTGCGGGATCAATGTTCCCAAGTCGACGGGCCGGGAGATGGGCTGGGCCGTCAGCAGAGCGGCCGATCGGGAAAACGGCAACTGGTGAGCGGGGTCTGTCCGCACGCGTCGGCGGCCCGTGTGCCTGAGGGTGTGGGACTGGCTTTTTGGATGTGGTAGCCTGTGTCCATGATATGGGCAACCTTGACAGACCAGTTGTCGGTTTCAATATTTTTATTCAATATTAGGTCTTTGCAATTTTTCAATAAACGACTAAAAATGGACGGTGAATGAAACAAAATTAAGCGTTTGCACAGCAGATCTTGAAAGATATTTTACGTGTTCAAAAATAAACGATCGAGTACTTTTCACGTTCGCTTGTGTCAACTTTTAGGAAGCATTTTAGGAAAGTTGCACGTCGAATCATCTCACCCATCACTGACTCACCAGTCACCACCGCTGGTGCATGTGATGTGTAGTAGACGTAGTGACCCGATGAACCCTGGCTCGTCAGACCTTGGCTCGGCTCTGGGGAGGGGAGCCCGGGGGGGGGGGGGAGCCGGGGAGGCACGGCACGGGTGTGTGGACGGAAGCCGCTAATGGAGGCGGCTGTGTACCTCCGGAACTGAGCGGAACCTCCATCAGCAGCCGAGACTGGGCCAGTCTGCTGCGGGAGGTGCAATCACCGGCTCAGCGGCTGAGGAACACGGCACACGCTGTTATTGTTACGCTTCACATATAATGCGTATGTTGTCCATCAATTACCGAGCTTCAATATCGAACTAAAATAGTTGCTGTTTTCGGTTGTTCCTCCACGTCTCTGCTTTTATGTCAATTTTATTTAAAGGGACCCTCCCACCTTCAAAAAAGTTTATGAATTGGCATGAAAGTGATGTCGCTCGGTTCAGAAAGAGCGAAAACGAATATGTACCAAATTTCATCGAAAAATATTCACCGGTTTTCAAGATATTAGACTTTTACTTTTGTTTACTTTTTGGGATCTCCGCTGTTCCTAGCGACTTTATTTGAAAGTGCGGCATTTGTTACGCGCAAAGCAGCATATACCACCGCGTGCTACCAAACGTTTTAGTAAAAGATTTAAAAACTGTTAGACCTTCGCTGACGTCACAAATTCTAAGGGGGCATACCAATGCATTAGCCCCTTAGAATCCGAAAACTGCAAGTTTGAAATTCCATATCTCCGAATTAAAGCATTTTTCGATGTTGTGAGTGCCCAAACCGGTATTTTCAGGCCATGGCCACCAATTTGGCTATCTCAACTCAAAACTAATGTTAAGGTGGGATGGTCACTTTAAGTAATTTACAGTTCTTTTTATGTCTAAAGCGACGACATTGTCCTCCGGTACAGTATACCAACCATGCGTCTATGTAGTGCGGCGCAGTATATCAACCAGGGATGTAGTGCGGCACAGTATAACAGCCAGGCGTGAAGTGCGGCACAGTATAACAGTCAGGCGTGTAGTGCGGTGCAGTCTACCAGTCAGTGATGTTGTGCGGTACGGCACAGTATACCACCCAGACGTATAGTGCGGCACCGTATACCTACCAGGCGTGAAGTGCGGCGCAGTATACCAGTCAGCCATGCTTTGCGGCACAGTATACCACCCAGACGTGTAGTGCGGCACAGTATACCTACCGGGTGTGAAGTGCGGCGCGCAGTATACCTACCAGCCAGCCATGCTTTGCGGCACAGTATACCAATCAAGCCGATTATGCATTGCAGTGTTGTGTGTAGTATGGCGGAGTAGCTGTAACTCAGGAGTGTGCGGTGCCAGTCTGCCTGCCAGTAATGTCTTGCGTTGCAGTCTAACCCTTATTCCCCAGCGACCGCTGCAAACTCTAGAAAATCTACCGTGCTCCACTCCCCAGTGTCGTAACTTCGCGGAAGTTGTAAGTTTCATGAGACCTAGATCATTTTCCCTGCATTAGGCGGCTGTACTCGGCCCAAGTATCGTATTTGGATCGTTAGTGCCATGGGGCGGGCCACGAGGTCTCTCTGGGACCACCTGACGGCGCCGGCACGTCGGACACGTGCGGCGCGTGTAGAGCATTCCTCGGCCATTACGCGTGACCGCCGGGACGCCGAGACGACTGATCAATGCGCCGTGACGCCCGGCATGCACGGCCGATGTCGCATTTACCGCGGCGGCGGCGCCCTATCTCGCCGATCACACGGGCCACTGTGAGCGGCCGGAGAAACCGGCGCGCCTCGTGACGGTGCTCCGTCAAATGGAAGGCGGGGTGGGATTGGACCGTGAAATGCTTCGTGAAGCGTGCAGAGGTGAACACGGCACCCCGATAGCATTTGTCGTCGATCAAAGGCATAGCAAATGGGGAGAAGATCTGTGACCTATCGCCGTTGTATCATCAGAGAGCCGCGCAGGTGACTGGTTTCGCTCGTATCCTGAATTCCTGTGCGATTAGGTATCCAACTACTACCTGCTATGAGATAAACATTAAGTTTCACTAACGGACTTATATCACCATTACGATTTTAGATGACTAAACACGCTGCTCAAATGCTGTTGAGAGTCTGCAACTTTCTGAAGAATGTGCGCCAAACTGTCAATAACATCCAATTTTCTCTGCCTCACAAAATCTATCAATTTAACTTTTCAAACCCGGTTCTCTGGCTTTGTCACGCCTGACTCGGCAGTGAGAGCGGCAGCAGCAGGAAGCGCAGCGGGCGGCAGGCAGCCGGGACGGGAAGTGATGTTGCTATGACCTGTGGAAGCCACTGGTGGCGGCATCTCGACATTCCGGTCACGTGCAGACGTCAAAACAGGCGCCGCTGCCCGGCGCCGCCGCGCCACTGCCCGCCGCGCCGCGCCGTTTCTCGCCGCTGTTTATTTTGGCTGCAGATCGCTGTTTGGACGCCGCTCCCAGTGCGCGTCAAAACTGTTTGACAGGAAGCAACTAATTAATGACGGATGCCGGACGACGCTAACTGGCCGCGGCAGAAATAGTGCGCCGTGTCCCGCGGGGGCTGTGTGCGGACTGCGGGGTGGCGCCTCTCTCTGAGCAGGCTGCAGCTGCTGAGCCTTACTGTGACCTTCAGAGATGATTTATAACCGCTCTAAACAGCTCAATATCACATGTGAAATGACCAATGGAGACCTGTATTTTCTTCATTGTTTTCAGTAATCGAGGTTCCCGGTTCTGTGATATATTTCTGTGTCACAGCTGCATCTGACCACTTCACTCTGATTTTAGGCATGGTGATAAAAAACATTTGTGCTTTAGATTTTCTCATAGGAAAGGAAGTGATAAGTTGCAGTTGATTTCAAACTTCCATATGGAATGTCAAAAGTATAAAGGGTATCATTTAACCCAATACCAATCAGGGTCAGCATCTTGAACTGCAAAGTCGTCGTTTACGGGACCGCATTGCATGCAGAGGTCAAAGTTCATTTAGTAACTGCGGCGTGTCTTACCACCCGCGGGTCCTGTTTTTACCCTCTCACTTATAGCGGACCGACGAGCACCAGCCGGGCCACATTCGTCCCGCCTGCGTGCCGGATAATAGATTCGGAAACATGGCTGATTGCGAGGCTCCGGCGGCTAACCACCGATCAGACAGTCGTCCTGATCAGCACCCAACATTCTAATGAGGTGTCGGCGCACGCAACACAGCCGAGGCACGCGGGACAGAGACACAAAAACGCCGACTTCCCTACGCGGAGGGCGAGAGTAGGCGGAGAGAAACGCGTCATCGCCGGCATCCTCGTCGATCGCAGGTGTGTTGGCGTGTTCTCCGTGCAGCATGCTGCAAGCTCAACGAGCGCTCTCGCCAGCTTGTTAGTATATCTTCATGGCTGCAGAGCCTGTTCAGTCTGGTGCCTTACCGGTGAGCCGTTGCTCAAATTTCTCGCTACACCCTATAACATGTCGCAAGCAGACACGCTGACCCGCGCAGTAAATTGAGGCATTCCATTTGCGTCCGATTATCTATACAGGGGAGCGTGCCGTTCGGCTGCACGTGGCGCAAGAGTCGTGCCTTACCGGCGCCGGAGCGGCTTCGGCGGGCCTGCGGGGCGCCTATCTCCCCCGCAATCTGTCCATGTGAAGATGTAATGAGTGCGGCCGGCGGCGGATCGTGTCGGCCGCCGTCGTTGGCCGCTCGGCTGTGGCCCGGGGCGGCGGCCGGCTGCACGGGTCGGGTCGGGGCGGCACCGCTGTCAGAGCGCAGTGAGGGACGGCCGGGGCGGACCGACACCGTCCGTCAAACGGCCCCGCTCCGCCAGCGACCACCTTCTGGTGCACAGCTGATTAGGCCGACACGGCTCGTTAGTGCGGCCAGCCGTAAAAACGCCGCCCTCGCAGCCTCCCCGTGGCCTCCCCGCGGCCTCCCCCGGCCTCCCCGTGGCCTCCCCCGGCCTCCCGCGGTCCCACTGCAGCCCTGGTGACCCACATCGGCAATTTTGGCTCTTATTAGCTCTCACGCTTCACAGCGCAGTGATGCTATTGCATTGGCTCGGTCTGAGCTTCCTTTGAACCTCCAATCATTTGTTGTTATCCATCACGTTCCGTAATGCTTTTTTCTGCACACCTAATCCACTGAGACCACCGAGTACCGTTTTCTGATTTCCGTCTCCGTCGACAGCCTGCAGTTCGTGCGTCCACTCTGTTTCGTATGCGCCCGACTCGATGTCGCGCTCTCCGCGGCTCCGTAGCGCCGTTCGGTGCCGTAATGCGACGTTTGCTCCGCAATCACCATTAACAAACACGATGGTATCGCCATTACCTGGTGTTTATTTTCTCACGTAGACGGCCGTAATCTGACGTCAGATCTCGGGACCCGCTCGCGGTCCCTCCGCTGCTCCCCGACCGCGCGCCCCTACATTCTTGCCACGTATCCCGCCGTTACCGAGTGTTTTCCAGCCCGGTTCGCCGCCCGCCGCGGTGCAAACTTGTTAGTTTTTCACCGGAGAAGGACGCGATTGAATACCGATAATGGTAATTGGGTGCCGGAATGGTTCCTCGGAGGTGCCCGGGTGGCGGTGGTCGGCTCTGGGTGGCGAGCGGGGCCGCTCTCGCAGAGGGAGGTACGGAATATGGGGCGGGGACAGAGGGAAGGTGTGGGGAAGGGGTGGACGTCACACGGCGTTCCGGCGATGCTGAGTTACGGACGTCCAATGGAGCGGCCCGGCGCCGAAAGTGATACCCTGGCAGGCCCCGAGCCGACTGATGGGGAGGCAGGGTTGTTTACGACTGCGGAATGCATTTTAAATGCCAGCCGGGTTTCAATGTCAGACTGCGAGCAGGGCAGGCAAAGTCACAGAAGAAAAGCAAAAATAAAGAAAATAGAAAGTGAAAGAGAAGTGTATTTATCCTTGGACTGACTTCAAGGAGCATGGATGTAATCGTTCGCGAGTACGGCTTATGTGATTTTGTATCGCACTGGTTTTGGCTAGACTTGCACTCACATGCAGCACACTGGTTATTGCCCTGCAACTTTTCGTAAAACCGCACAGATGACAGGCTCATTTTTCTCTGGAACACTTTGTTCTCGAGCCGACCGTGCCGTAACCAGTGCGAGTGACAGTTTCGGAGATTGGTCGGCATGGGCGCCACGGCTGCAGCTGGGTTCGCGCGGCCCGAAACCATCAGTCTGTGGCGCCCTTCCTGGCCGGTGGGTGCACGGGACCCACCACCATCGCCTGCATCACCGGCTCCGTCGGCCTCAGACGATGAAGGGTCGAGAAACACGAGCAGTTGCCTCGGCTGGTGGGACGCAAGAGCAGGCGGAAAGGACGGGAGGCCGACACGCAGTTAGAGCGCAAGTTTTAGGCATGGCAAAAGTGTTAGCTGAGCGTTCAGTTAAAAACCCAGTTTAGACGATGCTGTGCTATTTTATGTTTTTTTTTTAAATATTTTTGGTGCCCGACCCGGGCTTTTTGTCGTTAGTGGCACACATTCATACTGGGTTAGTACACTATATATGTTACAGACCGTATGAAAACCCAGTCCGTTTGCAAACGGCCTGGCCCAGTCAGGCCGTTTGAAAACGGCCTGAAAAAGCCGGCCGTTTGCAAACCGCCTGAAATATCAGGCCGTATGAAAACGGCCTGGGCAGTTTGAAACGGCCTAGACAGTTTGAAAACGGCCTAGTCAGTTTTCAAACGGTCTGGCGAAGTACAACAGCCTCTGAAGATTGAACTTAATGGATCCAGGTTGGTCGATGCTCAGGTTGCATCCATGTGAATGCTTGCGCATTCCATGCCGAATGACTCGTCTACATACGTCGAACATTTTCTTACTGTGCTGATGCTCGGCCCTGCCGTTTTTCAACAATATCACTAATTATACAAGTCCACGGTCCGCCTGTGTACGGCCATCCAGTTGATGGAGCCTGGTGAAGCCACTACTGGTGAGGTATGGTGAAACGTATCACTACAAGACTCACCGATTATTTTGCGGCATAAAACGCCGGAGCGCCCAGCCCAGTTCACATCAGTGGCGCGGGAACCGGGACGGGGGGGGGGCTATCGGGGGCTGAGCCCCCCAGCTGGAGAAATCGAAATCGGAAATTTACCAACATAATATAACAACGTTATCTTCCGTTAACTATAGCGCCGCACAGACTCTGCTCGAACGTTACATTGGCTGATGATCGGCCGGCCGTCCCTCTCACGTTATGTCCATTCCTCCATTCCTTACGCGATGTGAGAGGGACGGTCGACGAGCTGAAAAAGAAAGAAAAAAAAATCGAACCCGACGGACGCTCCTCTCGGCGCGCGGGAGCGCACCTCCGCCGCGCGCACCGAGCGCCCACGCACTGGGGAAGCGTCTCCCGTCCCCTCCCGTCCCGTCCGAGAGGGCCGCGCCGCCGGCGGGGCCGCCCCGGGCGGCGGCGCGGCTATTCGGAGGACCGTCTCGCCGCTGTCCGGCGCTAGCCCGTTAACGAACATATAACAACGTTATCTTCCGTTAACTATAGCGCCGCACAGACTCTGCTCGAACGTTACATTGGCTGATGATCGGCCGGCCGTCCCTCTCACGTTATGTCCATTCCTCCATTCCTTACGCCAATCACACCCGCCTCGCTCGTGTGCCTTTAGTCCTGCCGCGGCTGCGCTCTCACTAGTCTCGCCGGCTGAGCGTCGGTACTCGTCATAGGGCTGGATCATTTGTGGGGGCAGCCCGTGCCCGGTGCTGGCTGCGCCGCTCGGCTGGGTCGCGGGGGTCGGGCGGTTGATAGGCCTGGGCCGTGGGTGTGGGGCCGACGCCGGCGAACTGTTCATTCCCGGGCGCCGGCCAGTTGGGCGCGCCCCCGGGCGCCGGCCAGTTGGACGCGCCTCCGGCCGCCGGCCAGTTGGGCGCGCCTCCAAGCGCCGGGTAGGCGGGGGTGTGTGCCGCGCCTCCCCATGAGGGCGGGGCCGCGGCGCCGGCCGTCGCCGGTCGGCACAGGGCAAGCCGGTGGGTCTCCGGCTCCGTGGGCCCGTGTTGTTGCTGGTATGTACCGGGGCCGGCTGGGGGCCCGCCGGCGCGTCAGCTCCGGTGGTCGTCTGGTGGGCGGGCATTGCTATAGGGGGTAGCGGGCCTGTCACGTCTGCCCAGGGGCCAACGATCGCCCTCCGCGCTGCGGTGTTGTCCGTTGGGGTGAGCGGTCGGAGTCCTGTAGGCCAGGATAACAGACCGTCAGTTAGGGGCGTTGTTTGCAGTCCTGTGAGTGGGATGGAGGCGCTTAGGTCCACTGAGACGCCAGTATCGGGGGGGGGGGGGGGGGCGTTGGCGACATGGCGGCCTCGCCGGGAACGTCACCAGCGGTATTATGGGTACGATAACGCTAGGGTGACCGGTGGGGAGAGCGCGAAAACAACCCACGGTCAAACACCAGTCGGGCGGGAAAAGTAACCAATGGACGGTCAGGTGTCAACTGCACCACACGTTCGCCCACCGCCGTTCGACCCCGTGACCCCGTTCTTTGCGGGCGGTGTGACGTCAGGACTGCTGGGCCAGGCCACGTGGTTAGCGTACGCGCGGTCACCTGATGCGTACGGTCCGTACGTGGTCGCATGCGGTGGTCAGCGTGCGTTCGATCCATTCGTGCGTACCGCTGTTTACCAGTGTATGTGAGCCGACAATGCTATGGGACGGGTCAGAGTTCCATTCGTGCAGACGGGCTGCCAGTCGCGCTATATAGGGCCAGTCAGCGATTCATGCGTGCGCGCGCGTCGGTGTGAGCGTGCAGACCATTAGGCGGGGAGCCGTCAGCGCTCCGGCGGGCCGTTCAGCGGCTGTCTGTGAGCGTGGAGACCAATTAGGCGGGGGGGGGCGTCAGGGTTGAAGAGGGCCGTTCAGCGGCTGTCTGTGAGCGTGCAGACCATTAGGCGGGGAGCCGTCAGCGCTCCAGCGGGCCGTTCAGCGGCTGTCTGTGAGCGTGCAGACCAATTAGGCGGGGGGGGGGGGGGGCGTCAGGGTTGAAGCGGGCCGTTCAGCGGCTGTCTGTGAGCGTGCAGACCAATTAGGCGGGGAGCCGTCAGGGTTGAAGCGGGCCGTTCAGCGGCTGTCTGTGAGCGTGCAGACCAATTAGGCGGGGGGCCGTCAGGGTTGAAGCGGGCCGTTCAGCGGCTGTCTGTGAGCGTGCAGAACATTAGGCGGGGAGCCGTCAGCGCTCCAGCGGGCCGTTCAGCGGCTGTCTGTGAGCGTGCAGACCAATTAGGCGGGGGGAGGGGGGGGGCGTCAGTGTTGAAGCGGGCCGTTCAGCGGCTGTCTGTGAGCGTGCAGACCAATTAGGCGGGGGGCCGTCAGGGTTGAAGCGGGCCGTTCAGCGGCTGTCTGTGAGCGTGCAGACCATTAGGCGGGGAGCCGTCAGCGCTCCAGCGGGCCGTTCAGCGGCTGTCTGTGAGCGTGCAGACCAATTGGGGGGGGGGCGTCAGGGTTGAAGCGGGCCGTTCGGCGGCTGTCTGTGAGCGTGCAGACCAATTAGGCGAGGAGCAGTCGTGCGTGGAGCGATCAGCGCTTAGAGGGGCCGGTCAGTGCGTGGAGCGATCAGCGCTCAGCGGGGCCGGTCAGTGCGTGGAGCGATCAGCGCTCAGAGGGGCCGGTCAATGCGTGGAGCGATCAGCGCTCAGAGGGGCCGGTCAGTGCGTAGAGCGATCAGCGCTCAGAGGGAGGGGCCGGTCAGTGCGTGGAGCGATCAGCGCTCAGAGGGGCCGGTCAGTGCGTGGAGCGATCAGCGCTCAGAGGGGCCGCCAGTCAGTGCGTGGAGCGATCAGCGCTCAGAGGGGCCGGTCAGTGCGTGGAGCGATCGGCGCTCAGAGGGGCCGATCAGCGGCTACCCGAATAAGCACGGGCTGTCGGCGCATGGAGCGATCAGCGCTCAGAGGGGCCGCCTGGGCCGCGATGGTGGCCTAAACGACGGACAGGTAGTCGCGTGCGCCGGTGATATTTTACCGGTGATGGCGTATCCTAAGGCGGCGTGCTCCATCGTTGCACAGGCAGATACTGCACAGAAGGGAACTGCTTAACGCGGCACTTCGCTCTCCAATCTCCTCTCGCTGGTAGACTCTTCTGCGCGACGTCAAGCGAGAGACACACGCCCATGGAGACGGCGAGCTCTCGCCACGCACGACGCCCATCTGAGAGGTATTTACCGGGGATAACTGACCTGCACTGCTTAGGAGCACGTCGCGTCTCGGCCTCCGGCAGTGTACCCCATGGGCGAGGCGGCTACAGAGGCCAGAGAGACGGAGACAAACACTTATGACACTGCAGGGTGCCGCCATATACATGGCCAGAGGGTACGTCACCGGTGCCGATGTAGATCGCAGGAACGTAGCGGCGTGCTTATCCCACGGAGGCAGACACTACAAAAAATCGAACCCGACGGACGCTCCTCTCGGCGCGCGGGAGCGCACCTCCGCCGCGCGCACCGAGCGCCCACGCACTGGGGAAGCGTCTCCCGTCCCCTCCCGTCCCGTCCGAGAGGGCCGCGCCGCCGGCGGGGCCGCCCCGGGCGGCGGCGCGGCTATTCGGAGGACCGTCTCGCCGCTGTCCGGCGCTAGCCCGTTAACGAACATTTCATAGATTCATACATAGGCGCGGGAACCGGGGGAGGGGGCAGTGGGGGAAGCTTGCTCCCACAGCTCTGGGGCCGTGGGGGCGGTGCCCCACAACTTTTCATGAGGTCAGGAACCGTTGGGGCAGCTTATCCTCCCCAAATTAGGGGTTGTGGGTCACAAAGGAAGAAAGCATGTAAGTGAAAAATCCACCTCTTTCACTGGCTCGGCAACTCATTTGGCAGATTAAAACCTTTATTCCAGGCTGCCAAAACGGTAGTTTCTTCACTCAGCTGAGACGGAATACCTACCTGACTTTTTGCAAATATTTTTGTTTTTGTTTTTTGTTGAAAAGGCCAAGGTCTGAAAGATAAGTGGCCTAAAACCGGTGAGAAAACTAGATTTGGGGGGTACCCTAGGTTGATCTCTATTATGGTTCAGCCCCCCCCCCCCCCCCCCCAGTCTGGAAGAAGTTCCCGCGCCACTGGTTCACATTAGAGTCCTCACCGCGCCCGGTCGACCGCCGGCGGCTGGCCGGTTGCGTACGCCGTCAATACTTGACCATTGCGGTGGAAGGCGAAACTTTGAAGTCCGGGGGAAGCCCGGGTCGACCGGGCGCTATACGGGCCGGGTCTCAGTTCTGCTAATCTCTTCCTGACCAGGCCTGCATTCGTCATCGGAAAAATCGGGGAGAATTTTCCGGAACTAGCGAGAATCATCGGGGATCACGAACGGTATCGCGATAACGAGACATGCTGAAGATAGGCGCTAGAGATGCACCAAATTTGCAATTTCATTACCCGCCCCGCCCCGCAGCTACCCCTTGCCCAACCACAACTACCCGCAAGCTGATTTTGGCTGAGCCGAACCCGCAAAAAAACCGCAATTTTAAAAACCTGCCTTTGCAAGGAAAAAATACAGCTGGGTCAATGCTAGAGCTATATAAACCTTACTTGCTTCATTGTTGTGCAGAAAAAGACAGCCAAACAAATAGTAAGGACTTGAAATTGCTATGCTAAGTCCTCAGGAAGTGCACACTGGATAATGGAAAATGAATAATGCATCAATACATTTGAAATTCCTTTCTGAAAAGAATTCAGTAAAATCTTTCTCTCACCTTACCCTTCAGCATTGGCTGAGGATCAAAATTTCACTCTGGTTCCTCTCAATGTTAGGCTTCTGGAATGATACTGTTATCAAAATGAATGTTGATATAAAAAGATATGCGATTTCCAGTTAAAAATAAATAGTGACACGGTGAATAATGCTATCCAGTCCAGGGCCTCGGCTAAGGAATTTTGACTGGTGGGCCACTTGGGCAGAGACATGGGCTGACCTTCGTAGTCATAGCCCCCCCCCCCCAATTTTCGATTTCTCCCCAGATTTCGGCCACTTTATTCTGCAAAAAAACGTCAGAATGGCATTAAAAAAATGTAAAAAAACGGAGCTCGACCCCGCCCCCCCCCACTCTTAAGAGAGAGGAGAGATTAGGGAGTAGGGACCAATAACCCTCTCAGTGGTGATACTCCGGGGGTGCACATAAAATCGCACAAGTATGCACAAAATATTGACGCAGATTATAAACCTTTGGACGATAACTTACGGCCGGTCGGATGTTAAAAACCACCGAGCCCTGAGTGGACCGCTCGCCGACTAGTCGGAGATTCGGAAGCGGTCGGACGGGATCGGGCGTTGTCGGGTGGATCGAGAGGAATTGTGAACAGCACGAGTGCAATCTTATATATAAAGTGGGTTGTAGCAGGAACCCCAAAAGGGAGTTGTAGCAGCAACCCCAACATCTCTTAAAATGATAATTAAGCCTATTGGTGTCGCATGGAAAAGAATTGACTCAAAAGCCCAAGCGCACTGCGCAACCCTAATATTTCTAAAAAAAAAGTTATGTACACTTCTGGTGAACAATGTCCCAAACTTCAGATTTCTCTTGGGTGTCTGAGTGGAAAATTCTAGCCACCCAAAATGTGAGAGTGGAAAATTTTCCATTCTTATTCTTGAGTGTCATCTTCAGCCCAAATGAGAAATTTTAGGAACGCTGACTGTGAACGGTTCGAAAGGTCCGACTGGTCAGATGTGTGACTGCAAGCATTATACCTACCGGTCGTGAAGACGCATAATATCGCTTGCAGACTTCAATTGGCTGGAAGTTGCCGACACTACCTCTAGTTTGACTCTGGCTTATATCGTATCTCTCGGCGAGCCGTGTGAGATCGCTCGCAGGCTTATCCCCGACCGTCTGAACTGGTCTGTTCTTTATCCGTAGTTTTTCTTGTAACCGACTGGTCTGCGGCAGATGCTTATGTGACTGCAACCACTCGATCGATCGATGGTACAAAATATGGTAGCAATTTGACTGTGACGTCACATGGAAATCGAAGTAAAAATCATACAGCAAAGACGTAGGTAAGTGGTGGATTTTTTTTTTAAGTTGCGGGTACCTACTATAGTCCACTTTTTACCCCAAGAGGATATTGCGAACAATAGGTTGAAGTTTTTTTCACAAGAATATGTTTCACCGATGGGTACTTTACAGCCTGAAAATGTACGATAAGATCTGCGAATTCAATTTGAATTGTGAAAAATGTGAAAACTTAGATTTTTTGGAAAATTACTGGTGGGCCAAATCTTTGAGGCTGGTGGGCCATTTCGGGTCACTGGTGGGCCATTTGGCCCACCAGTTAACATGTTAGCCGAGGCCCTGATCCAGTCGATCTACACATAAAACAAATCATGCAAAAGCCCAACAAAAACCAACTAACCAATGAACTACGCATTTTTGGAAACATGCGTCAGAAGCGTCAGCAACAGCTGATTGCAAGGAATGTTACAGCGACTAAATTATTGCAGCCGTAGTTAGTGCGAACTTGTTGCGAAAACACCGTTGTATAATGCATATTAATGTGCCATTCTGATAATATTATTTTACACAACAGCTAAAGTTTTACAATTCAGAGGTTAATCACCGGTTAGGAAATAAAGAGACAGTAAATACTAAATAAAATGTAATAATTTTAATAGTTGGTCTTGGTAATGCTCTCCGGCCGGTCCTCTCTCGGCAATACGCAACCGAAGTGTGACGTCATGACTAGTGGCTGGGGCATAATCAGCTGACGGCCCTGTGTTAAAGGGACCCTCCCACCTTCAAAAAAGTTAATGAATTGGCATGAAAGTGATGTCGCTCGGTTCAGAAAGAGCGAAAACGAATATCTACCAAATTTCATCGAAAAATATACACCGGTTTTCAAGATATTATACTTTTACTTTTGTTTACTTTTTGGTATCTCCGCTGTTCCTAGCGACTTTATTTGAAAGTGCGGCATTTGTTGCGCGCAAAGCAGCATATACCACCGCGTGCTACCAAACGTTTTAGTAAAAGATTTAAAAATCGTTAGATCTCCGCTGACGTCACAAATTCTAAGGGGGCATACCAATGCATTAGCCCCTTAGAATCTGAAAACTGCAAGTTTGAAATTCCATATCTCCGAATTAAAGCATTTTTCAATGTTGTGAGTGCCCAAACCGGTATTTTCAGGCCATGGCCACCAATTTGGCTATCTCAACTCAAAACTAATGTTAAGGTGGGATGGTCACTTTAAAGCAATGGGACGAAATTTTATCGGTATTTTTAGAAAAAAACTGGACATAGTTAGATAGTTTGGGAGCCAGTTTCTAGGTAAACTGAGTATATTCTATTTTTCTACGCCCAAAAAATGACGTCTGTATACTTAGCGAATTATTGACATTGACGTTCAGCGACAGATTCGCGGACCCCTAGGATTCCGCTGAAAATCCCTATATAGGGGTAACTTGGGGCGTAGAGTCGCGTGGTGCAATCCGTTAAACCCTACACCTAATACTTTTCCCGCTAGAGGGCAGCAAAGTTCCAGCGACAGATTCGCCGGACCCCAAGGATTCCGCTGAAAATCCCTACATAGGGGTAACTTGGGGCGTAGAGTCGCGTGGTGCAATCCGTTAAACCCTACACCTAATACTTTTCCCGCTAGAGGGCAGCAAAGTTCCAGCGACAGATTCGCCGGACCCCTAGGATTCCGCTGAAAATCCCTACATAGGAGTAACTTGGGGCGTAGAGTCGCGTGGTGCAATCCGTTAAACCCTACACCTAATACTTTTCCCGCTAGAGGGCAGCAAAGTTCCAGCGACAGATTCGCCGGACCCCTAGGATTCCGCTGAAAATCCCTACATAGGGGTAACCTGGGGCGTAGAGTCGCGTGGTGCAATCCGTTAAACCCTACACCTAATACTTTTCCCGCTAGAGGGCAGCAAAGTTCCAGCGACAGATTCGCCGGACCCCTAGGATTCCGCTGAAAATCCCTACATAGGGGTAACTTGGGGCGTAGAGTCGCGTGGTGCAATCCGTTAAACCCTACACCTAATAATTTTCCCGCTAGAGGGCAGCAAAGTTCCAGCGACAGATTCGCCGGACCCCTAGGATTCCGCTGAAAATCCCTACATAGGGGTAACTTGGGGCGTAGAGTCGCGTGGTGCAATCCGTTAAACCCTACACCTAATACTTTTCCCGCTAGAGGGCAGCAAAGTTCCAGCGACAGATTCGCCGGACCCCTAGGATTCCGCTGAAAATCCATACATAGGGGTAACTTGGGGCGTAGAGTCGCGTGGTGCAATCCGTTAAACCCTACACCTAATACTTTTCCCGCTAGAGGGCAGCAAAGTTCCAGCGACAGATTCGCCGGACCCCTAGGATTCTGCTGAAATAGGGGTAACGTGGTCGCCGGACCCCTGGGATTCCGCTGAAAATCACTACATAGGGGTAACTTGGGGCGTAGAGTCGCGTGGTGCAATCCGTTAAACCCTACACCTAATACTTTTCCCGCTAGAGGGCAGCAAAGTTCCAGCGACAGATTCGCCGGACCCCTAGGATTCCGCTGAAAATCACTATATAGGGGTAACTTGGGGCGTTAAGTCGCGTGGTGCAATCCGTTAAACCCTACACCTAATACTTTTCCCGCTAGAGGGCAGCAAAGTTCCAGCGACAGATTCGCCGGACCCCTAGGATTCCGCTGAAAATCCCTACATAGGGGTAACCTGGGGCGTAGAGTCGCGTGGTGCAATCCGTTAAACCCTACACCTAATACTTTTCCCGCTAGAGGGCAGCAAAGTTCCAGCGACAGACTCGCCGGACCCCTAGGATTCCGCTGAAAATCCCTACATAGGGGTAACTTGGGGCGTAGAGTCGCGTGGTGTAATCCGTTAAACCCTACACCTAATACTTTTCCCGCTAGAGGGCAGCAAAGTTCCAGCGACAGATTCGCCGGACCCCTAGGATTCCGCTGAAAATCCATACATAGGGGTAACTTGGGGCGTACAGTCGCGTGGTGCAATCCGTTAAACCCTACACCTAATACTTTTCCCGCTAGAGGGCAGCAAAGTTCCAGCGACAGATTCGCCGGACCCCTAGGATTCCGCTGAAATAGGGGTAACGTGGTCGCCGGACCCCTGGGATTCCGCTGAAAATCACTACATAGGAGTAACTTGGGGCGTAGAGTCGCGTGGTGCAATCCGTTAAACCCTACACCTAATACTTTTCCCGCTAGAGGGCAGCAAAGTTCCAGCGACAGATTCGCCGGACCCCTAGGATTCCGCTGAAAATCCCTACATAGGGGTAACTTGGGGCGTAGAGTCGCGTGGTGCAATCCGTTAAACCCTACACCTAATACTTTTCCCGCTAGAGGGCAGCAAAGTTCCAGCGACAGATTCGCCGGACCCCTAGGATTCCGCTGAAAATCCCTACATAGGGGTAACTTGGGGCGAAGAGTCGCGTGGTGCAATCCGTTAAACCCTACACCTAATACTTTTCCCGCTAGAGGGCAGCAAAGTTCCAGCGACAGATTCGCCGGACCCCTAGGATTCCGCTGAAAATCCCTACATAGGGGTAACTTGGGGCGTAGAGTCGCGTGGTGCAGTCCGTTAAACCCTACACCTAATACTTTTCCCGCTAGAGGGCAGCAAAGTTCCAGCGACAGATTCGCCGGACCCCTAGGATTCCGCTGAAAATCAGCGGATTTTCAGGGATTTTCAGCGGAATCCTAGGGGTCCGGCGAATCTGTCGCTGGAACTTTGCTGCCCTCTAGCGGGAAAAGTATTAGGTGTAGGGTTTAACGGATTACACCACGCGACTCTACGCCCCAAGTTACCACTTTATAGGGATTTTCAGCGGATTCCTAGGGGTCCGGCGAATCTGTCGCTGGAACTTTGCTGCCCTCTAGCGGGAAAAGTATTAGGTGTAGGGTTTACCGGATTACACCACGCGACTCTACGCCCCAAGTTACCCCTTTATAGGGATTTTCAGCGGATTCCTAGGGGTCCGGCGAATCTGTCGCTGGAACTTTGCTGCCCTCTAGCGGGAAAAGTATTAGGTGTAGGGTTTAACGGATTGCACCACGCGACTCTACGCCCCAAGTTACCCCTATGCAAAGATTTTCAGCGGAATCCTAGGGGTCCGGCGAATCTGTCGCTGGAACTTTGCTGCCCTCTAGCGGGAAAAGTATAAGGTGTAGGGTTTAACGGATTGCACCACGCGACTCTACGCCCCAAGTTACCCCTATATAGGGATTTTCAGCGGAATCCTAGGGGTCCGGCGAATCTGTGGCTAGAACTTTGCTGCCCTCTAGCGGGAAAAGTATTAGGTGTAGGGTTTAACGGATTGCTTCACGCGACTCTACGCCCCAAGTTACCCCTATGCAGGGATTTTCAGCGGAATCCTAGGGGTCCGGCGAATCTGTCGCTGGAACTTTGCTGCCCTCTAGCGGGAAAAGTATTAGGTGTAGGGTTTAACGGATTGCACCACGCGACTCTACGTCCCAAGTTACCCCTATGTAGTGATTTTCAGCGGAATCCCAGGGGTCCGGCGACCACGTTACCCCTATTTCAGCGGAATCCTAGGGGTCCGGCGAATCTGTCGCTGGAACTTTGCTGCCCTCTAGCGGGAAAAGTATAAGGTGTAGGGTTTAACGGATTGCATCACGTGACTCTACGCCCCAAGCTGCCCCTGTGTAGTGATTTTCAGCGGAATCCTAGGGGTCCGGCGAATCTGTCGCTGGAACTTTGCTGCCCTCTAGCGGGAAAAGTATTAGGTGTAGGGTTTAACGGATTACACCACGCGACTCTACGCCCCAAGTTACCCCTTTATAGGGATTTTCAGCGGATTCCTAGGGGTCCGGCGAATCTGTCGCTGGAACTTTGCTGCCCTCTAGCGGGAAAAGTGTTAGGTGTAGGGTTTAACGGATTACACCACGCGACTCTACGCCCCAAGTTACCCCTATATAGGGATTTTTAGCGGAATCCTAGGGGTCCGGCGAATCTGTGGCTGGAACTTTGCTGCCCTCTAGCGGGAAAAGTATGAGGTGTAGGGTTTAACGGATTGCTTCACGCGACTCTACGCCCCAAGTTACCCCTATGCAGGGATTTTCAGCGGAATCCTAGGGGTCCGGCGAATCTGTCGCTGGAACTTTGCTGCCCTCTAGCGGGAAAAGTATTAGGTGTAGGGTTTAACGGATTGCACCACGCGACTCTACGCCCCAAGTTACCCCTATGTAGTGATTTTCAGCGGAATCCCAGGGGTCCGGCGACCACGTTACCCCTATTTCAGCGGAATCCTAGGGGTCCGGCGAATCTGTCGCTGGAACTTTGCTGCCCTCTAGCGGGAAAAGTATAAGGTGTAGGGTTTAACGGATTGCATCACGCGACTCTACGCCCCAAGTTGCCCCTGTGTAGTGATTTTCAGCGGAATCCTAGGGGTCCGGCGAATCTGTCGCTGGAACTTTGCTGCCCTCTAGCGGGAAAAGTATTAGGTGTAGGGTTTAACGGATTACACCACGTGACTCTACGCCCCAAGTTACCTCTTTATAGGGATTTTCAGCGGATTCCTAGGGGTCCGGCGAATCTGTCGCTGGAACTTTGCAGCCCTCTAGCGGGAAAAGTATTAGGTGTAGGGTTTAACAGATTGCACCACGCGACTCTACGCCCCAAGTTACCCCTATATAGGGATTTTCAGCGGAATCCTAGGGGTCCGGCGAATCTGTGGCTGGAACTTTGCTGCCCTCTAGCGGGAAAAGTATTAGGTGTAGGGTTTAACGGGTTGCACCACGCGACTCTACGCCCCAAGTTACCCCTATGTAGTGATTTTCAGCGGAATCCCAGGGGTCCGGCGACCACGTTACCCCTATTTCAGCGGAATCCTAGGGGTCCGGCGAATCTGTCGCTGGAACTTTGCTGCCCTCTAGCGGGAAAAGTATAAGGTGTAGGGTTTAACGGATTGCATCACGCGACTCTACGCCCCAAGTTGCCCCTGTGTAGTGATTTTCAGCGGAATCCTAGGGGTCCGGCGAATCTGTCGCTGGAACTTAACTGCCCTCTAGCGGGAAAAGTATTAGGTGTAGGGTTTAACGGATTACACCACGCGACTCTACGCCCCAAGTTACCCCTTTATAGGGATTTTCAGCGGATTCCTAGGGGTCCGGCGAATCTGTCGCTGGAACTTTGCTGCCCTCTAGCGGGAAAAGTATTAGGTGTAGGGTTTAACGGATTGCACCACGCGACTCTACGCCCCAAGTTACCCCTATATAGGGATTTTCAGCGGAATCCTAGGGGTCCGGCGAATCTGTGGCTGGAACTTTGCTGCCCTCTAGCGGGAAAAGTATGAGGTGTAGGGTTTAACGGATTGCTTCACGCGACTCTACGCCCCAAGTTACCCCTATGCAGGGATTTTCAGCGGAATCCTAGGGGTCCGGCGAATCTGTCGCTGGAACTTTGCTGCCCTCTAGCGGGAAAAGTATTAGGTGTAGGGTTTAACGGATTGCACCACGCGACTCTACGCCCCAAGTTACCCCTATGTAGGGATTTTCAGCGGAATCCTAGGGGTCCGCGAATCTGTCGCTGAACGTCAATGTCAATAATTCGCTAAGTATACAGACGTCAAAAAACGCTATGTTTCAAGCATATTTACGTCTGGACAACGAGTTGCGGAGAAAAGTGCTGATTTTGCCGCAGTTTTAGGAGCCGGTTATTAGGCTGGATTTTTGGGTTACTATTTCGTTCTGATTCCTGTATTTCATGGTGTTTGGCTTTTGAATATTTTAGTTCTTTCAGAGAAATATTATTTGCCTTACAGATTTTGTGAAAATGTTTCAGTTTTTTTTAGCCGACCGCTAGAGTCCTAAAACAATACATCAGCACTACAATTATTGTAAACAAACAAATGGAGCACCACTTGCCTCCGTTCTGCTCCGTTCCAAGGCCTTTTTTGAGTTTATCTGGTGGTTTTCGAACTATTGTATGTCGTTTTGTTGGAAGTTTTGAATCCCTTGTGACTGAATTATATCATATTAAGAAGCATGTTGATTGAAAACAATCCCAAGTTGAAGTATACAGGAGGCTAAAAAGAGTCCTGAGTCCTGAGTAATATCAGGTTGAAGTTAGGAAATGTTGGTTGATAAACGCAAGTTGATCTGGCTCACTTAAATCAGCAAGAAAAAAGTATAATTATAAGAGCTTATTGGCCAAAAACAAGCTATAATAGGTACTCAATACTGAAGAGCACGCGCATTATCAAGCCAGAAAATGTTGGCTGATGAACGCATATTGATGTATTGGTATGAATATTGAAATATAACTTACAGCAGCAAGATCAATGAGTGCTAACTATCAAGTGAAAAAATCTAGAATGAATGAACCCGAGCAGCTTTACTTTGCTATGCAGATGGTAGTGCATTACTCAGTGTCTGGCAAATGAAACATACGATCATTCTATTGCTACTAGAGGAGAAAGCTTGGATTACTAAATCAGCTTAATGTTTAATTTGATGTTCATCATTACTTTGCATTTCTTGAAAAAGGCTTTAAGTAAAATTGTCAATGTGACAATCCATGCAACGATGTGATCATATCATGTGTTCATAGTCATTCGTGAATCGTGATGCCCTGATGGTGATTATTGGTCTAATATACACAAGCAAAGCTGTCAGCATTTCTTTCTGTGGATGGCCAGAAGGGACTCAGAACTTAGAGGTATTACAATTAGTTTTCTTCACAGGGCTCAGGCTGGGATAAAAAGTACTGAGGGTAATCTTCCAGAAAGGAACTTTATTTTGACTTGGTATAAGATGTAGGCACAAGTAGGTAGGTGCTCAGTACCTATAGTTTAGTAGTTATGTAGGTTTAGTTGGGTTAGCTAAGATTAGGTCATGCTAGTTTTTTTTAATTTGCCAAGTGTCCATAAAAAATGTGACCTGATCAATACATACCTGACTAACCTGACCTAACCTCAACCATCACACTTATTTGCAACTTACCCAAGACCTGCATAGCATTAGCACCCAGTTATAGGTACTTGTTACTCACCCTAACTCAATCTTACCTGCTAACCTTCACCTTGACAACAGTTAGCTCACCTTGCCAAACCACGTCCAGGGTAACAGCCAAATGAGGAACTGGCTCATTGGGTGGCTGGTGTGAGTCTGTGCCGATTTTAAGTGTTTCTTCTCTGAAGCTGCTCTGCACTGCCTGTATGCCATGTTAGATGCTCAGAAAAATGTGGGTATACTAAGCTAGTTTAGTGCTTTGTTCATGCTCGAGACATCAATAAGTACAAATCCTGCGGGATACAGCTATGAGCTAGGTGAGTATGTTATTTGGATATGCTGTTTGACTGTAGTAAATATACAAACAATCACAGGGTCACAGTTATATTCAATCTCCACATAAACATACAACAAAACGCCCATAGCCTCACTCCGAGCACACAACAAATAACTTAAGCCTTTGTAGGCACAAAAATGCTTTGATTTACAGGATGGGTATACAATATATCCTCTGTCCTTGGGGATCTTGCTGCAAAGTTTAAGTTGAAGTAAGATGACTGAACTTCAGGTATGATTAACTTTTCTTCTTGGCCACTGCTTATGTACGAGAAAGACTAAATGCTTGGTTGATCAACGCCTTGAAAATTTAATGATCCATCTTCGATTCGACATGAAGGCACAAAGAAAATAGTTCCCACTTCTCTCCTCTTGGAATACACAAAGCAAAATATTTAATAACTTCTTCTTAGTGGAGGGACATGGACAAGAGCAATTGTCATAGCTCGCTTCCCTTCAAGTTAACCTCTGGCAGTAGGCACTGATCACACGGACACCTTTGATCCAAGATAAAATTGAAATGTGTAAATCTGTCTAGTCAATCATGGAAGGAACGGATGAACTTGAGGTCAATATGATATTTTGCGATATACATCAACGTTACCTCGGAACTTTTTTGCAGGTTTGCTTCATATTTTGTAACAAACGCGCAAAAACTGCAATAAAACAGCACTATATGCTTCTGGACAAAATACATTGATAGTAAAAACTTAGCCCTGATGGTATTCATTCTCGGCCAAAATCTAATTACAAAATATTTTGTAGTAAGAACTAAATTTCGGCTAAAAACAGTGCACGTTTTAAAAAAGAATCATTCCAATGACGGACCATTATTGCGGTCCTGAAATCGCCACTATTTCCGGCCTCTCCAACGCAACTCGTTGTCCAGACGTAAATATGCATGTTTCAAAGCGAAAAGGACCGAATTTCGCGAAATTGTTACGGGCGGCGAACTTGACGCATCAAATACATGACCTTGAGACGCGAACTGCGACCGCGTCGGGAGGATTTCGGTGCGAAAGGTTTGACATATTTGAATTTGAGCTGAATAAATATTTTTTATTTGTAAAAAGCAAAGGAAAAAGTTCACCATATAAGTTATTTTGAAAATCTTTTTTATTTTAAATCTATTATTTAAAACCTCTTGATCCAAAATGTTTTGTATTTCTGCGTCAACTTCGCCGTTAATTAGGTTTTCACGAAATTTTGTGCTTTGCGTTGTTAAATTTTGCAATATTTTTCATAGAAAAATGGATCACACATCGTTGTCCTAAATCCAGCTACTAAAACTATCTAACTAGGTCCAGTTTTCTTAGGAAAGATCGGCAAAATATTGCCCCATTGCTTTAGCACGGGGCCGTCAGCTGATTATGCCCCAGCCACTTGTGACGTCACGACTTTGGTTGCGTATCGGCATACAAATGATAAGGACGTAAAAAGACAAAAGAAATAAATGCGACCAGCTACGTGGTTTTGTAACATGTATATTGTATAACTGCTATTTTGAGGTATTCAAAAACCAAGACAGAAAAATTGATTGTAAAATTATTATTGCGTCATCAATGACAGCTTTCCTTCGCCTCAGAGACCAAAATTGACGCAGTCAAATGCCAATCCTTGTCAGAATGTCGAAAGTGCGCCAGTATTGTATTGCGTTATGTTTGGGCCGCATGCCAGTCAATATTTTGATTTTTTGTAAGGGTAATTGCAGGTAATTGGTGTGTTATTTTCGTAATATAGGGTGGGACAGAACATAGAGTAGGATAGGTAATCAATGAATTTGCATCAAATTTTGTTTAGCTCTTTTTTATGCCGACCAGACGCAAATAAAGTAACATGTGGCATTTGCTCTGATTTTCAACATCAACATCTCATTTAAGTCTGGGTTCTTCCATAATGTATATCTAGTGCACACTGCACATAGACTTCAGTTCAGCTTCCTATAAGTCTGCTTTCAGGTTCTTTTATGTTTTATGGAATGCTTTCATCAGCATTTATTTATGCTTTGTAGTTTGTTGTTTGTACCCTGGTTTGGTCATTGCTAGACTGTGGATGCTATTGCTGGTTGTTTTCAGTTTTGCATTTGAAATGTGCTTCCTTGATATATTTTTATATTTGGTTCTGTTTTAAAAGTTGTTTTGATGAATATTGTATTGTTAACCTGAGCAAATGCACTTGGCATTGTGTTTTGCATCTAAAAAAATAAAATAAAATAATTTATAGGTTCTTAAGTCTGACCGCCAAATACCCGCCACACGACAAGTAGTTGCTTCTCGAACCCGCCAAAAACCCTGCGGGTTTTGAAAACCCGCAGAAAGCGGGTTTGCGGGTTCAAAAAGGGCATCTCTAATAGGCGCTCAACAATAATTTTCCGACGGAGAATATCCGAGTGACAATATTTTTCCGGATGCCGAATTCACCTCAGGATTTCATGGTGCCATGTAATGTCATGAAACGGTCGTGCTTCAACAAACTCAACATTGTCCAGCTGTAACTTTATGCAGACCAGATTGTTTTCAAAATGCCTAGACGGTTTGCAAACGGCCTGGTGTCTGGAAAGTTGTCATACGGCCTAGACGGTTTGCAAACGGCCTGAAATTTCAGGCGGTTTGCATACAGCCTGGAATTTCAGCCAGTATTCAAACGGCCTGGCTTTTCAGTCCGTTTGCATACTGACTGGGCTGTCCAGGCCGTTTGCAAACGGCCTGAATCGGGCCAGGCCGTTTGCAAACGGACTGAGTTTTCATACGGCCTGTAACATATACACGGCAGTGGTACGAGTCGTTTTCGGCACCCGCTACGCGGGACAGCCTTGACTGCACGCTTCCTGTCACGCACCCCAGGTGGCACCGCACTGGTGCGCACGCTGGGGCTATCCCGATTTCTCGGGCCCGGCAGGTCAGAGGGCTGCTCCGGGACATGAAGCGAGGCCGTGCCCTCGGGACATGTCACCGGACCGAAGGATCTGTTTAAAGGGACCCTCCCACCTTAAAAAAAGTTTATGAATTGGCATGAAAGTGATGTCGCTCGGTTCAGAAAGAGCGAAAACGAATATCTACCAAATTTCACCGAAAAATATTCACCGGTTTTCAAGATATTAGACTTTTACTTTTGTTTACTTTTTGGGATCTCCGCTGTTCCTAGCGACTTTATTTAAAAGTGCGGCATTTGTTGCGCGCAACGCAGCATATACCACCGCGTGCTACAAAACGTTTTAGTCAAACATTTAACGGACGTTCGAAAGCCTGATGACGTCATCAGATTCCCGTAATGGTTAAGAGATAGGGACCACGCTGCAGCGTGGTCCCTATGGTCCCGTAATGGTGGGACCAGCGCGCTGGTCCCACCCTGCAAGTAAAAGGAAGAAATTTCTTGAACACCATAAAGCTGCGGGGGTTGCGACCAGGATAAATGGTGGTTTCTGAGCCTGGCCGCAAACTTGGCTATCTCAACTCAAAACTAATGTTAAGGTGGGAGGGTCCCTTTAAAGGCGGATCAGGCCCGTGTACCTGCGGCCGGGGGCGCTGGCTGGCACAGCGGTAATCCCCACGACCGAGCGAACACTCCCCAGTTACTGCCATCTCCTGGGTAGGAGCCGGCCGAGGAAAACGCTGCCAGAGGTCAGCTTTGATCCAAGGACCTCCCACACCAAACGTGAACGCACTTGCCAACTGCGCCACAAGGGTGGTCAAGTGTTATATGATGTTTGATCCGCGGTCCATTCCGTTCGAAATCTAATCAAGTCAGGTCGGAGGCGACGCGAACGGATGACACCGGCAGCTATTTGTTCGACGGCGTTCGATGGTCCGTGACAATTCAATACAGCGCCGGCCGGGACAGCACCCGGCGACACTTTTTCTCGCCGGTCTCGCACCATTAAAGCGAAATCCGACGCCAGACGGCCGGGGATCGACATCAAACGGAGCCAGTGGGTTAGTGACGCGAATTTGTCACGCGTGTAAATGCCGATCGCCAATTTCCGCGCTGACTGCGAGCGCCGGCCGCTTTTACCGCTCCCTCACAGTATTGTCTCCGTCCTGACTCGCTCCCTTTGCCAACCCGTCCCCGTGCCCGCTCCCCGTCCTCCCTCCGCCAGCTGTTTGTCCCCATGGCGCGACGTTTTGTCAGAGCCATCACACGAAGAAAGGTAATGCCAGACACAAATCACACGGTCAATGTGCCTCCCGTGACGGCGGCGTCGGTGCGCACAAAGGTGTCCGACAGAGGAGCCGGCGGCGCCGCTGGCCGAGCGGAAGGGATCCTTTCAGGGGCGCCTGCTCGTCGGGGCGCCGCGGCCGACTGCCTCGTTAATCCGTCATCTGTATGCTGCATATTGAATGAGGTGCCGGCGGCGATGTGTCGGCCTAACGCCGTCCGACGGCTATTTTACCGCCCCGGAGGTATTTTGCACGCATGGAGTGCGCACTGCGCACCCGCGCCGGGCGGGCTGTTCTCGTGAGACGGCCGGCGCCACAGTGATAGCCCGCACGGCAGACTGGTTCTGAAAACTGGATCACCACACGTCAGTCCGACCAACCTCACCCTTTCTCTGCGTAGTGGACCGGACAAAATGCCAATTTACAGATTCACATCAGCGAGTCAGCGAATCGAGAACGAAGCCTCAACATCTGAGCCAACTGTCAGAGGGGCAGGCTCCCGACCAATTTAAACTCTTATCTTGTCCGCGCAGTACAAACAGGTGGTGAACCGATCAGCGCTCACCATTGACAGCTACAATGGAAGCGGTCGTCGAAGTGCATCTTAGAGACAATTTTTCACTGTCAAACTACAGATCACAGAAGTGGTTCAATAAACGATAGGAGGAGAACATACGGTCAGCAAAAAGGCAATAATCGAACGTAATTGATGTGTGATAGCTTTATCACGTGATTTCAAACAAATGGACATTTAGGAAAATCATACCATTATCAGAAATGACCTGGCAATCAGCAGAGATTCTAAAAGTATTGTTACACAAAAATGAATGGTGTTGTCAGGTGAGTTCTATTGTTATGACTAATCTCACAGATAATTGTTATGCAACGATTTCATTGGATCAATATTCATCACCTGCAAGAGCACTGTTATCTAGAGATAGTGACCATCTCCATTTCATTTCATTTATTTCATTTATTCAGCCAAATCATCCCCAATTAGCGACGAAGTCAAACATTAAAAACACCACCATGCTTATGCTTATGTTAGGCTGATTCGTGATACAATAAAAAACATCGGCCCATGCTTGCAGGTCATTTGCCGACTCGGCGGGTTACAGCTATTCCCACAAGTCAGGCAATCCTCTAAACCTTGACCTCGCGTGCCGGACGGTCGTCTATCGCCTGCGGCTATAGCGGGTCAGCGGCAATAGCCAGTAGCCACCCCTGATTGGTGGACCGGGGCCTGACATGGCGCTGCCATGGGATGCATGAGAAGTGCTGTGTTTTGAAAATGTGAGGACGAGTTATCGACGAATCGCAAAAAGACAATTGAAATTCCCACGTTCTAATCTAGCCTTTGTCAAAAATTCCAAATTTGAAAGTTTTCAAATCATTTTTTTTGTATTTTTCAAAAACGTGTAATGGTTATTTAACTTTAATGCATTGTCCAATCTATAAGCACGACGGCAGCGATTTTGTTGTTCTTGTTCAAAGCAGCGTAGTTGAGAGAGACTAGTTGAGAGTTTATCACGTGAGATGGATGTCATTTTTAAAAATACACCGCCGCTTAAATTCGTCAGAGAAGTGAGAACAGCCAATGCTGGTCTTCACAATCAAAACAAATGCCACCATTAGTTACAACCGCGCAAAATGTGCGTGCGACTCGTAAACGCAAGGTCCCAACTCGGCCTACTTTTGGGGCAGCATTCCACGCATTACAACCTTGAACCGAACTGCACTGTTCATTGAACCGCCGTAGGCTTGCATAGCGCACAGTAATATCCATTCACCTTGCGCGCTAATGTCCCTTCACCCACACTTGCCCTGCATCACGGCCTAACCCCCACCGGGGCCGGCCGATGGCGCTGGACTCGGGTATCCGCAGTCTCTGGAGGGTAGGAGGGCGATATTGACAGCGCTGCCCATCACCGACACGAGGGTGCATCCGCCGGTCGGCTGCTGATGAGGAGGCACCGGAGGCTGTGCGCGCAGAGGCGTCGGTCTCGAGGGAGGCACCGCTCCTCCGCCGGGGGGGATCGCCGGACAGAGGAAACAATAACGCACGGCCAGCGCGGGATGATATGAGTGTGGTCGGGGGTAGTTATTTGTTTGTTTAGTTGTAGGCTAGTTTGGAGGACAATTATTGCAATTAGACGATTTGTCGAGGGAGTTCAGTTGACATTGCATCTTGATCTCTCCTTGGTCAAAGCACTTTATCATCTCTGTACTAAGCATTGAGCAACGTAGAGCGACGCTCCGGAACCCAAGAGCATGCTGTTCTCAGGTCCGGAGTCTGTCATGATTCTCAGCCAGCATGTGCCCCCAATGACCCTTGGTTCCGGATCTGCTCGGACACGACTGCCGCGCTATCAGAGAATAACAAACGACGCTGCCCCCCCGGCGGGCCCAACTAACGCTCACCGTATACCGAGCGACGCGACCGGTATCATTATCGCGCCGTGAATCGTTCGTCTCGGCCGCGACTATGATGTCGCGCACCGTCCAGCCGGCCAACTGGGACAGGCGAGCTCATTTGTCGGAAATTATGTGACAAGTGCTCCGACAGATGGGGTTGCAAATCACTGCATGCTTGCTAATTGATTATTAGACCGCGCTTATCAGTTTCGCCCGTCCAGAGTTGTGTAGACGGGCCGGAGAAACAGAAGAGGAAGTTGGGCTTACCTTGGTGCGGGCACTTTGGTGGGCAGTTGCGAGGTGTGCCGTGCAAATTCAAATCTGTTTTGTTAGCGGTCGAGAACATGTTTGTTATGGGATTAGGTGATAAGCTTGTTCCAGTGAGACCACCGTTTGCAGTCAAGGAGGTTGTTTTGATCTGCAAAGTCACTTTTTGGTAAGGGCTGCAAGGTGCATACAGAGTGGGGATAATTCCTTTGTCCGAGTGTGATCGAACACAGAGATAGCGCTGATACACTGACTAGCATTGTGGCGTATAACTCACTTTTGACAGGGAGTGGCATGTTTGAAAACGGCTAAGACCATTCAAGGTGTTTGCACAAAATTAGCCTTGAAGAAGGACGTAAAAAACACTGATACACAAAATGCAAGCAGCTCACTAAACGGCGACACATCAGTTGCCTTTCATCAGACGCTCATTTGCTGAAAGGCTACAAACTGGAATGTTGAAGCATTTTTGTTTACTATGCAATCTGCGTGAAATCTTCATACACGTTTGAGCAAACATTTGACGAATTTGCGCAATACACTATTTGCAAAGTGATCATCACAGGGATGTTTAAAGTGCATGTGCTTCATATGTGAAGCAAGGTTATAGACCTTGCATTACCCTTAGCCATGTCTGACCAGCACTGCCCTGCTGAACAGGCGTCCTCGTTGGCCGGTCTGACCCCGGTAATATATAGTGTCGTCGCCGCGGCCGGCCGTGCGGACGACTGGCGGTGATCTGGCCATCAGTCGCGGTACGTGACACGGCGGGCAGCGCTCCTCTCAGCCGCAGATCACACGGATATCCCGCTACGAAATGGAGCCGACCTCCAATCCGCGCACCCGCCGCCAACTGAAATGGCCCCATGAATCGCCGGGTCTCTGCACGGGTGAGTGTCGTTATTCGGGATTTGGCGCATTTGCTTCAGCGACTGCGCATTGGTGACATGAGTTACATGGATTTAATGGTGATCATGACTATACCTTTGGCCGATAAGCTTCTTCATCTGTGGAGTTGATCTTCTAATCGTGTAAATTATTTGCGTGGTAGATGTCCCATGTAGCCAGCTAAGAAAGGAAGTGATGTCCGAAAAACAAATTCATGTTTCAGAATGCCGTAGCTCAATTCCATCGCCATCAATGAACACATTTCGAATCTGCAACCTATTGAAGGCAGGCTGAGGACGGTTTGAAGGTGGTCGATGTAAAATTCAACTCATGATAAACGGACCATTTCTGCGTTTGATGTTTATTGCAACATAAATAACCGTACATAAACTCCATTTGAGACACACTTCAGTTGTCGTAAAACTAGTTCTGTGGACGACCTGGAGTGGGTTAGAGGGCAGAGCTTCCCATATTATGAGTTTGAGCATAAATGAAAGAATACCAAGCCCACTATAGTGTTTGCTTGTTTGTAGTTTCAACCAAAGTTTTGGTGGACTTTTCACATTTATCAAAGCCTAAGTGCAAGTTTGTAAATAACAAACCCTGCAAGGCGTAATAGATCCCACAGAACAAGTGCATAGTGAATACAAAGTTTGCATTTGAAACTGTTACGCGCAAGTCGGCTCTCTATCCATGTTACGAGCATTACTACGAAAATGTTTCGTTAAAAACAACTCCCTGCATATCCTGTTTTATCATTTCGATGAGTTTTGACAGCTCCAAAAGGGACGAAAACGAGATGTGTGTGCTATAAATACTAAATACATAAACAATATTCAAACCGCTGGCCTGCGCCTTCCACCCAGGAGTGATACCTACCATAAGCCATCGCTGCCGTTCTTTATGGACAGCCACCTTTCGGTAACTATGAAGGTGATAAATAGCCGTTGCCATGCGACTGGTAGTACGCCATTTGTCCACGCTACGCTCCTCTTGTAAACATGCTCTCCGATACATTTACACGCTACTTAGCACATACTTTTGGTCATTTAAACCTTATCTTATCTTTTACAGCCAGCAAAACCATAATCATCCATAAAACATTGACCTAGTTATGATTGATTCCACGTAACACGCCTACAGCAGTTTGATGTCCTTGTCCATGTTTTACACGCCTTCGACTTGATAAGCCGGCCTGCCCCAATGACACGGCCACAGTTCTTTTCCGACGGACTAATACGGTTGTGATAAGCCTATCGAACCGGTATACGTTAACCCGTCGCAGCGCTAACGAGTTCCGTGGGCGAAAAGGAAAACCGACCGAGATTTATGGGACCGGCGACTGGTTTTTCTTAATTGCGTTCATTACGTGACGTTGTTCGATTTGTTACGCCCATGTCACGTGCTCGGCCCTGACCAGACGGCCGACCGGACGCCGGGACGCAAAGTCCGATGGACGACTGGTGCGGGTCGTTTCTCTTTGTTCCGGCTGCCGGTGGCAGTGGCGCAGAGGTCGACTGGGGCGGAGTGCGGTCTCAATTCGGCGGTCCGACGGTTGTGCACGTGCCAGGTAATCAGGCGAACTCGGCAGCCGCGCCTGACCTGACCGGCGGCAGCGCGGCGCCACGGGGTCCCGGCGATCGGCGGCGCTGCAGCGGCGTGTCGACCCCCTGACACCAATTAACAAATGGGCGCCAGTGGCCACGACCAGGACTGGCAGTGAGAGGTCACGAGGCGAGGTCAGGTAGCTGGGAATACGTGGATTATGGAGCAGAAATTGCCCTTTAGAAGAATGAAGCTGTCGAAGGACACAAACAATTGGAGTTGGTGATTCAGAAACTACACTTGATTTCCCGCACAAGATGAAAAATCAATTCTGGAGCCAGGTATGCAATACCACCGAAATAAGTTCCTGAAGAGAGGAGAGGACAGTCAAATGAACACTAGCATAGCGGCGTAGCAGCACGAAATCCCTAAGAGTCTGAGCACGAGGACGTCGGCGCGTAGGATGGAGGGCCTGATTACCGCCGGATGTGCCGGCTCTCTGCCTCCTCAGGGGCCGGCTGGCGTCAGCACTGCACTAATGACCTGAATCTCGACAGCCGTCCGCGGTCTCAGAGGCGCGAATTTCGCCGGGAGCACGGCAAACGAGAACGGAACTTTAACAAAGGACCATTGCAGTTTGCTGGAGATTTGGAGTTCCAGTAATGGAAATAAATGCTGCCTTCATTTCCAGGTGTTCAGAAGAAGCTGGATAGTTGTCCTTGAAACATTCTTTAATTTCTAGACGAAGATATATGCACATCTGCGACACAGAACGTTGCTGTATGTATTTGCAAATCAAGTGACCTGACATCTTGGGGCGTTTTCTAGCTGATCTTGCATCCGGCGCAACATCTCATAGTGATAGCTTTGCGTGCTGTCCACCCGTCTCCCGACCCTTGCCGTGCCACTCCTCTCCTTTGAAGCCGTCTTCTGAACTGTGAAAAAGCTTCTGTGCCACCTGAACAGACATCTGACATCCTCTGAAGTCCCTGAAGTGCCCACCGTCGCGACGCCATCGGCACAGCAAACACTTTGAAGTCGCCGTCACGCAATATGTTCCGGCTGACATCCCGGCCAGGTAAACATGTCCACCGTCATCCTGTTCGCTGAGTAAACACCGCGTCTCCGGCGCTCATCATCGGCCGAGTGTGACGTCGTCTTCGGCAGGCTTTATCGAGCGATCATCCGTCTCGGTGTCTGGACGCTGAGGGCGGCGGCCGCGTGATGAATCGCCAACGCCAGCCGGCGCGGCACAGAGCGTACGTCAGCGCGAGTTAACGCGCCGCCCGCTAATCCAGAGTGGCACTCGCTCTGTTCACCGATCGAGCAGACCGGTGTCAGATCGCGGTCGCGCTGAAGCGATAGCGGAACCCCCAGGTAGAGGACCTGTCGGCACACGCGCACGGGCCGCGCCCGGCCGCCCGGTGAGGAATCCAGACTGGAAGGGCGCCGGTCGGGTAGTGCAGGGTTTCGCAATGGGCCCCGCTGTGCGGCCGCGGTGAGGTTCGTTAGCGGCACTATCTGGGTCGTTACTCGGCCGCGGGGTCGGCGCGCCAGTGACCCGTCACGTCGGGTCACTCGTGACGGTTTTATGGTGACCTCCGGAAGGGGACAGGTCACGCAAGGGACGCCGACGTGACCTGGCGAGCCGTGACCGGCGGCCGGCGGCTCGTGTGTCTGGGAGTCATCCATCCAGCGCCCACTTCAGCGGCGACAGCCGGTTCGCTGATTAATTATCCGGCGGCAGTTCGGGAGGGGTGACCGGCACGGCGAGGCGCCGTTTTCACGGAGGAGCCATGAGCTGGAGAGCGGAGCAGCCGCCGCGCCGCTGGCAGCGCCAGATCAGAGAGAGTTTTGGCCGCCGCCGGGTTACTCGGCGGCGCCCGGGCGGTACCGGCGAAAAACGTCCGAGCGAGTGAGATTAACGACCGCGCCGGACAGCCGGCGCTCTTCGATCTGCCATGCCAGGTGCGGCGGCCGCACTCTTTCTCCAAATGATGCGCTCTCGGCGGCGCAGCTGCGCCCGCTAACTGATGGCAGAACGCTCCACCGATACTTCGGCTTCTTTCTGTGACGCTATCGCCCATGCCTTTCATCACACGGCGATTCAGTCAATCGGTTTTGAGTTGCTTTAGTTTGTGCTTCATGGCCGTCGCCTATAATGTAGGTTCGATGAGTGCCATTCTCGTCGGCATTGGCCATTCAAGTCGGTTATCTCACATAGTAAGAATACATTTTACTTTTTTAGATATAAAATAGAACTTTATGAAAGACAAAAACATGGAAGAAGCATTTAGTAAGAATTTCATGACCATCCCTGAAAAAAGAAGCTTGTGACGGGCGACGGTTGCTGAAGAATGAAAACCGTTCCAATGGCGAGTGGATCCAGATTTGTCGGTCTATATTGGTCACATACATATAGGTACAATATGCGGGCCTCGTTCGTAGCTTAATGGATGGAAGCTGTGACCCAAATATCTTACAGGTATCTGTCCTCTCCGGTGGTCGTATATCATGACAAAATTATTGAGCAATTTATATATAGTAGGCTATAAAAGATCCCTTAAGCGCACCTGATGATATCGCTACGAAATTCTCTCCAGATAGCCCAATAGCCAACTTTTCAGTGAACGGAGTGGAATGATAACCAGCTGAAAAGCGAACATCAGATGGAAATGAACGATATGAGAATGGATGATATTTGTCTGGCGGCCTCAAACGTTTGAAGTCTTATCAACCTTACATTATCGCTTCCGTTATTCCATCAAATGACATTGATTGACTGCCTCGTTTGGTTTTGGTTGTGATATTTAGGTAATGCTGTAAATACCTTGCTCTACCATTTTACTCGACGATCAAACAACCAAATTGAGCAAAGCGGTGTTTCAAAGAAAGTCCGGCTTACGGTTCATGAACCTATCCTGCATTTAAACGATTCTCCGCAATTTCATCTCATACTTTTCCGCAACCACACTTAGAGAAGATACTAGAAATCCGGGAGCCCCATTGAACTCCAGCAACCACATCTCGGTCCAAATTAGGTAAATCTGTGCCGGTAGTGTTCCGCAGTTCGCCCCGGAACTTGGCTCGCTGGCAGCGCGGCGGTGCCGGCCGGTGCCGGTCCCACACGTGCCTCCCGACGGCACCGAACTTCCAGAGCTGCCGCGAGCTGCGGCCGTGGGCTGTTTGCCGCCGGACCGGGGCGGCGGGGGCGGGGGCGGGGGCGGCAGAGATCGATGGCCGCCCAGACCGGCGGCGACGCTGTGTCGTTGATTTGTCGCGGTACCTGCCTGCGGCGGACGGGGCCGTAATAGCCCGCGGCGCTGGGCCGGACCGGGCCGGGGGCGGACCCCGGGGTGGACCGGGCCGTAATAGCCCGCGGCGCTGGGCCGGACCGGCCCGGGGGCGGACCCCGGACCAGACGACGGGGTGGACCGGGCCGTGATAGCCGCGGCGCTGGGCTGGACCGGATCGGCCCGGGGAGGACTAGGGGTGGACGGCGGGCTGATGGGACGGCAGCCTGATACGGACACCGAGACGCTCCTACTGTCATTTGTTCAATACGGACAGGCGAAGGATGCTTAATTGCATTCACAGTAGCGACTTCTATAGTACTGGTGGCTTCTACGCTGTGGCGGGTTCTACACTATAAGTGGATCAAGACAGTGGAATATTTGCATAAGCTCTTCTTATGATAGTGCCTGCAACAATTACAATTTCGACGGTGGCTGCTTCCACATCTCTTAGTCGAATATGTTAGTTCATTAACGATGCTCCTTTGGAAATAAACAGTGCGACAGATAGATATATGCATGGTAAGTCCTAAGATTTAAGTTAGCAAACGCAACGCCTTGATTCTTGTGTGCATGCTTAAATTCATTTAAAGCTAGTAAGCTTGCTGCATTGTCTGCATACCTGTCCGTTCATTCATGCCTCAGATACAATAATAACGCCCATTACACTGCCTGTTTTGATAAACAGGCTAATCTGACTGAGGTACAGTCGCCGGATGTCGTGACCCCTGCTGTCAGAGACCGACCGGTGTGAACCGGCCGGTGGGAGTCGCTGGGCAGCCGATCATTAATAACCCATAATTTAATTTAGCTGACCCGACCACACTCCTGGTCATTGACCCCGAGTAATAATAGGAGGCGGAAGAAGATCACCTGTGCTGGGATCACTGGATCACCGCCGCGCCGGTGGAACCACTTCACTGAGGGCGAAAGTTGCCAGACGCCTCTGGTTAGCCACGTCAAAAGAGTTACTAAGTATAATTATGATCAGTCCTAATTGGCAAAATGAATTAGAGACATCAAGCCGGTTTCGAAATGATAAAGCACTCACCGTTTCACTGTCATATTTCAGTCGTGTTTAAATTTGCAGCGTGCATAATTTGGGAACACGGTAACAGTGATTTGCTTTCTTTGTAAAGAAACTGGTCCCGTCTCATTGTCACATCAATTCGCTGTCAGGATTCCCTGTAATTTGGCCGATAATTAGACAATTGGTGCGCGGTGGGTTGTCTGGTGAATGCTCCCACCGGAAAAAGCGTCCAAAAAAGGCTGAAATTGCCCCTGTACACAGACAATTGCTGGTTTATGTGCTTACTCTCCGGCCAAATTACCTGATAACAGGGCACTGGCCGGTATTGTCTTGTTCCGGTCGCCGCGGGGGTCTGAGTCGTCTCACAGACATCAGCTCCGATATCACGACACGCGGCAGGCAGCGGGATGATTTCTGAGCTTTCGTGAATCACGGTCGAGAGGAATTCATCGTCACTCTCTCGAAGATGGAACGAAGGCATCCGTCGGATTGCATAAGAACGGCAAAGGGTGGGGAAAGGAGCAACAGCAAACGAGGTGAAGTGGATTGACCTCACCCGGCCGGGCTAAGTGACCCGAGATGAGAGGTCGGCGGACGGGTCGTTATTCGGTGGCCGGGCGGCGGCGGCCGTTCCGGGCCGGCCGTGTGTACTCTACGGGTCATTATCGTGTCATTAGTGGAGCCGGCGCGGCCATTGTCAGCTGAGACGACCGCCGCCGGCAGCGGCCGGGAATCGGACCGCTCGGTGCCGCCGCCGGGCCCGACCGCAGCGTCGAAAACTAATAACCGGCTGCCGCCCGGCGCCCGCCCTCTAATGAAACGACACCCCCTGCGGCGCATGGCGCGTGAACCTCTGAACCTGCTCCGAGCCGGCGGGGAAACGGGGAGACGTGACCCAGCGCCGGGCCCTGGAGGGATCACTCAGAAGGCAGTCAAACGTCACCGGAAACCAGCTGAGTGGACTCGAAAAGTGCACATGTGGACTGACAATTGGGACTGACGATAGGGACTTAGCGATCAACAAGGCAAACATCTTGAAGCAGATGTGATGACCAGTCAAAAGTCCAAAATTGCCAGCATGTCCATTCTATTGTCGAGTGAACCAACACATTGTGATAGCCACTGCCTTTGTGGTAGGACACGCGACATAACTTTCCATTGACAGTGCCCACAAAAATAGTAAATGAATCTCAATTGCTGCTGCCACATTTCGGTTCATGGCCGAATCCATCATTTGAACGACCTCAGGCAGCGTTTCCGACAGAACCCATTCATTCTCTGGTAGACGTCCGGCTCTGCCGGCTCCCGTGCCCGGCAGAAGCTCTCCGCGGGCGCCCAGTCCAGTCAGCAGCCGCCGTCACGACAAAGACCCTCACACGGGCTACCTAGGACGCTATTCAGCGGCGCAGAAAGGCGGACTCAGCTGACGTGCCCGGTACGGGGAGGATATACCGCCGAATGGCACAGCCCGCCGCCGCGCCAGCCCCGAGAGCAGACCGGGCTTATTTCCGAGCTCTGAGCTCTGACTCAGCGCCGGCAGCGAATCGCAAACAACTCGGCAGTCGCGCACTGGAATGTCGAAAATGTCTGGCACGCAACAGCTTTGTGAACAGCCGAATTGGACAATTGATTTGATTTGCGATGTAGCACATAGTTTATTGGCTACCAGTTTGTCCTTTGAAATTTTAAATTTCAAAGCTTGAATGAACTGCACATGTTGGTTTGCCGTTACCAAAGACCTAGGCAAGGGATATTCACTCGCCAAAGTTACTAAACGTCCACAGTTCTTCAGCTATCATCGAACATCCACCATCCAGCGTCCACTGTCCACCGTCCACCGTCCACCGTCCACCGTCCACCGTCCACCGTCTACTGTCCACCGTATACTGTCCACCGTCCACCGTCCACCGTCCACCGTCCACCATCCACCGTCCACCGACCACCGTCCACCGTCCACCGTCCACCGTCCACCGTCCACCGACCACCGTCCACCGTCCACCGTCCACTGTCCACCGTCCACTGTCCACCGTCCACTGTCCACCGTCCACCGTCCACCGTCCACCGTCCACCGTCCACCGTCCACCGTCCACCGTCCACCGTCCACCGTCCACCGTCCACCGACCACCGTCCACCGTCCACCGTCCACTGTCCACTGTCCACCGTCTACCGTCCACCGTCTTCCCTCCGTTCCCGACGCAGATAGGGTCACATTCCGATCTGGTCCCGACCGCTATAAAACATTCTACTTATGTTCCGATCAAGCATCACAATCGATATCTGAAGATACTGGTCGGATTCCACGAGTGCGTTTCCTTTGTAGTACCAGGGCCTCGGCTAACATGTTAACTGGTGGGCCAAATGGCCCACCAGTGACCCGAAATGGCCCACCAGCCTCAAAGATTTGGCCCACCAGTAACTTTCCAAAATATCTAAGCTTTCACATTTTACATCACGACGTAGGTAACATTGTGATACAGACAGAGACAGAGGCCCTACTACATTGTTGCATTTATTAAAAGTAAGAACTTGATCGTCGTTGCCCGCCTAATACCATCACCATTCCCGGTTTCTTGAGACAGCCGTAGGTTAAGCCTCGGTCATACTTCACCGGATTGGACCAATGGACGAGAAACGGACGGCGTCCGGTGATGTCCGGGGTCCGGGGGATGTCCGTTCGTTTCCGTTGGACGTCCGTTTCTCATCCGTTAATATTCGTTCTTTGTCCGGTGGTGTCCAGTGTGCTCAACCTGACACCACCGGACATGGAACGGATATTAACGGATGACAAACGGACGTCCAACTGAAACAAACGGACATCACCGGACGCTGACAGTTCTCGTCCGTTTCTCGTCCGTTGGTCCCATCCGGTGAAGTGTGACCGAGGCTTTAAATTTTACGCAATAATCGTGAAAGACGTCTGCCTCTGTCAATTACAGATAGTGTCGGCGGCTTCCAGCCGATCGAGGTCTACGAGAGTTCTTGCAAGCTTTCCGATCGATCGAGTGGTTGCAGTCACATAAGCATCTGCCGCAGACCAGTCGGTTACAAGAAAAACTACGAATAAAGAACAGATCAGTTCAGACGGTCGGGGATAAGCCTGCGAGCGATCTCAGACGGCTCGCCGATAGACATGATATAAGCCAGAGTCAAACTAGAGGTAGTGTCGGTAACTTCCAGCCGATTGAAGTCTGCAAGCGATGTTATGCGTCTTCACGACCGGTATGATGCTTGCAGTCGCACATCTGACCAGTCGGACGAATTTCGAACCGTTCACAGTCAGCGTTCCAAAAATTTCTCATTTGGGCTGAAGATGACACTTAAGAATAAGAATGGATAATTTTCCACTCTCACATTTTGGGTGGCTAGAATTTTCCACTCAGACACCCAAGAGAAATCTGAAGCTTGGGACACTGATCACCAGAATTGTACATAACTTAGTTTTTTTTTTTAGAAAAGATTAGGGTTGCGCAGTGAGCTTGGGCTTTTGAGTCAATTCTTTTCCATGCGACACCAATAGGCTTAATGATCATTTTCAGAGATGTTGGGGTTGCTGCTACGACCCCCTTTTGGGGTTCCTGCTACAACTCACTTTATGTAAAGTATCCATGATAGTTGGATAACGACAACTCAAGAAACTCAAGATTACCAACCGATATTTATTTTAAAATTACTTTTAAATACACATTGTATTTTTAAGTGTATTTTTAAGTGTTTTAAATACACAGTGTATTTAAAAGTAATTTTAAAATAAATATCGGTTGGTAATCTTGAGTTTCTTGAGTTGTCGTTATCCAACCCACTTTATATATAAAGTTGCACTCGTGCTGTTCACAATTCCTCCCGATCCACCCGACAACGCCCGATCCCGCCCGACCGCTTCCGAATCTCCGACCAGTCGGCGAGCGATCCATTCAGGGCTCGCTGATTTTTAACATCCGACCGGCCGTAAGTTATCGTCCAAAGTTTTATAATCTGCGTCAATATTTTGTGCATACTTATGCGATTTTATGTGCACTGCCGGAGTATCACCACTGAGAGGGTTGTGGGTCCCTACTCTCTCCTCTCTCTGAAGAGTCGGGGGGGGGGGGGTTAATGCCATCCTGACGTTCTTTGCAGAATAAAGTGGCCGAAATCTGGGGAGAAATCCAAAATGGGGGGGGGGGGGCTATGGCTACGAAGGTCAGTCCATGTCGCTGCCCAAGTGGCCCACCAGTCAAAATTCCTTAGCCGAGGCCCTGTGTAGTACAGCGACAGATAACTTATTAGCTGACCGTTTTTGTGAACTAGTGCGGCTAACAGCCATGAACCTCTCGAACTACATATAATCGTTTCCATTTCGGACACGGCGAGGAGGTTACTCTTTGCCGTATAGAATACACAGATAGTAATGTTTCAAAACGTTCATATGAATTTTCATGTACCTAAAGTTTTGCTTTGCTAGCAATGTATCATGTTGTAATAATCATATTTTTCATATGCTTATTTATGAAATATGAAAAAAAAATAATGAAATATGAATTTGCATGTACCTAAAGTTTTGCTTTGCTAGCAATGTATCATGTTGTAATAATCATATTTTTCATATGCTTATTTATGAAATATATGTAGTACGTGCACCCGGACATCCTGCTTCAAGATGAGCCCAGCAATGTTTTCGTCCGACTGAAGTTCTAAACTGCGTATTTCGCCGTGCGCTCGACACGGCAGCACCCTAAGTAGATTTGAAGTGTTTGCCCACGCTCAAGTCGTCGCAATTCCGGACGTTTGCAGTGCCCTCTGGTGTCATCTCGGTTCAGCAACCGGCAGTGAACGGAAGTTCGGCAAGAGATAAGGAGTAAAAATTCGTGAAATTTCAGGAGCGCTCTCTTGCTGTTGTTGTGACTTCATTTTACGGAGGATTGGTGGTTATGTATGCACACTGCACAGCATCTTTCGTTCAATGCATGTACGGATCACCTGAGCCGCTGTTTATACTGGTGATCGGGTTTGAGCAACGACCACAAAAAGGCTGCTTGGAATCGGCCTCTTGCATATGATTGACGCTAAATTAACTTTGGGAAGGATACGCATCCATGCCATTCCATAGCTTCACAAATTACTAATATATATTTCATGCCTGATGAGCGTAATTGTAAGAAGCGCCCTCCCTTTTCTTTCCAAGTTGTAGCGCTTTGTTACGTCGCATTTTCAAAGAATCTTGACCCCTTTGAGTGGGCGTTTTGAGCCAGTTATCGTTGCTGATATGCAGATGCACGTGTGCCTTTGTGCAGGGCTTTACATAGATCTCCGCGGGGAACTTGGGCTGCCGCTCTCTGCGCCATTTATCTATGTCTGAATCGGCCAGCGACAGAGCGGACGACCCGGCGCGGCGGTCGGAGAGCCGACAGCGAGAATATCCGACCGGCCGGCCGGAGCGGACAGTCTCACGAACACGGTCCGGACGCAGGTCACAGCGAACAGCCGTCCGCGGCCCTACACGGCCACACGCGAGTTGATTTGCTCAGTGTCATTACGAGTCAAAGAGCCGGACACAAGAGTCATTAACAGCCATAAGGAAAACAGGCACGGTTTTTATGAGCGGAGTCTTGAGGGATTCCCTGCCAAACTTGAAAACAATAGGTGCGACCAGACATACAGCGACATGTCGCATCGTTATGGACCGTTTTTGATAACGAAGGCGAACCAATGTGACGCGACAGGATCAGGTGCAACCCATCCGGTTCCACTCAACCCGTGAGGACACCGCCGCTGCGCCTCGCTGCGCCGAGCGCCCGATAAAGAAAACAATACATAAATCTCCCATAATAGTCCGTGAGGCGGCGTCGGCGCCGACAAAGGTAGCGGTGGTGTCAGCCCGAACCACGCACCGCCGGCCGCGGAACTGACACGTCCCGGCGCGGTGGGTGGGTGGGACGCACGGGGACCCGTGAGGACAGATGAGGCGCCGGGGGAGCGCCCAGAGGATGGATTACGTCCACCGCATGCATACTTAGTGCGTGCGACACGATCGGGACCGGTCACTGGGGCAGCCGCGGTCCCCGGCCAGCCGCCGGCCGCCTGCTCAGGTGCTTTACAGTCATGGGATAGCGGTGTAATGGTGCCGTATTGCCCCAGTGACGTAAGATGAATTAGCCCCGGCCAGTGGGCAGCGCATGGTCTTATTTACTGGCCATATTGGCAGCAGGTGGGAGGTGGGAGAGAGATATTGGCTGTCTGGGTATTACATGCTAATTTTGGCGATACTGTGAGTGATTGGACGTGGTTGATATTGCTCATGTTTTATGATGCAGGATACAGATGCGCACCTAACATGAGTTCCTCGAGAAAAGAAACTAAAGATGACATGCGCACTAACATAATAAGCAACAAATATCTGACAAAAAATTTAGATGTTACTGTAACTAGAGTGCTGAAATCTAACTGTAACATCACCAAGCTGTACAATTAAATGAGTCTACAAAAGCCATTCAAAAGCCACTCAAGGTGTTATTGAATCGACAATGAATGTTGAATAAGTTCCTTCTGCTTTTCCATTCACTGAAGTGGGCGGAACTTCCGAATGTTGTTTACGTGCTGTGAAGCTCAGTTTGCAAACGATTTGCACCACGTGCAAGTTTATGATGGGAAGCATTATGAACTTTTGAAGAGCGTTGTTGGGAATTTAAGTTTTATCAGGTTGACAACTTACATACACTTAATTATACTTGCTTGAAAATCCTACCCAAGGTTATCATGCGTGATACACTTGCGTAAAAAGGACCAGTCTGCCTATAATGTGCAACTATGAATTACAATTCAGAAGTAAAAAGAAAAGCATACAGTAATCCATGCTTATCTCGGGCTCCGGCTCAGTTAATCTGCCAATCAAACATTAGAACTAATATTATAAAACATGTGTTTTTTTTTTTGTAACATCGCCGAGAGTAAGATCCAATGACCTTGGAACGACAGGGTTTATGAGATAACCCAGCAGACATCTTGAATGGTGCGAGAAATCCAGAGGACGGTCGGCCTCTCCAATGCATAACAACGGGGAGCTACGTCAAAACCTGCGAGTTGTGATAATGGTGTGTTGGCCGAACTGTGATGAGATTATCGCTACGAAAATTATGTCTCCCGGTACCTACTGATTCGAAGGTTGCATCGCTTGCTTTTTCCACTTTGCTTCATTTATTCCATAACTTTCCTTCTTTCCATTTGTAATAAAAACTATATGCTATTGAATCGCGATTTAACTGTTCACTGTTTTGCACAAGATATAGGTACCGAGAGAAACCGCATCCGATTCGGCTGAGCGATGGCGGACGCTGATCCATTGTTGACTTACATTAAAAAGAGGTAGTTTTTAGATGAATTGAGCTCATAATCAAAGGGATGACGCATCATTGTCCTATTAGTGAATGGAGAAGTGTGATATGGTAGCCCGAGATCCCGGCCATTCTTCTATCGCCAATGCCACCGCCCGCTCCCGGCCACCACTCGGGAAACGCCTGCGTGTGTAGACTGTTCCGCTGAGCAGGCGACTGCAGAGCGGCATATGACGCTAGCACCAAATCACAGCGCTCGGTAAACAACTGACAAAATGGCAGGTAGGTATAGCAAAGAACCATGGGCTAAAAAAACGAATGAGCACTGAGCAGTGATCGCTGCTTGATCCGGCGACACAATAACTTCCAACTTCATCTTTTGGCGATAAGTACGCCTAACAACTTTATGTGTAGGTAGTAGAGTGTGAATAAATGCAGAGACATTGCGTTTCGCGGGTAAGGACGTAGCACGACAATATTCATAGGAAATGATTAATCGCCGAAAGGTGATTATTGAATTATCATAGCTCTTATTCTTTATTTTCGACCAGTCTAATGTTCGTTTAGATTGATTGTGAACAATGGAAAGGAAAGAAGCTTTCATCGTCCGATTGATCTTATCAATCTTTTTTTCATGTCCACACGTGTCGCCCTTTAAATGGTTTTGCTAATGGTGTGCTCTTTGCAAACAACACGGGTCGGGAAATGTGTGACACAGAGCTTTAAAATCATTCGATCATATTCCTTTGAAAAGGCCCGTCTCGGTCCGACCCAAGCAGCTCGCGCCTCACGACGTCGAGCGTTTTTCTCCTCTAAGCATGTTGATAGTTTTCAGAGCTTCCCCTGGGGACAGTAATGCAGCTCGTGAGGCAAAAGCCGCCGCTGCGGGCCGCGAAAACAGTCGACGGGATTGGGGAGGTAGCCGACGATCGCTACCGGGCTGTGCAGACCGGCGCCGGCCAATCAGAGAGCGGATCAGCGCCATCTACCGGCCGTCAGAGAGCCCGGCCGGCTCGGCACTAGCCTGTGGAGCGGCCGGCGCCGAGCAGTGCGGAATCGGTGACGGAGGGGGGTATACGCCGCGCGCTGCAGTGGGGCTGGAGAGACATTGGACTGGTGTGTGGTTGGTGCTGGGACGGTTGGACAGTGTGCAGAGCTGAACATTGATTGGAGGTGGCAACAGGTGCTACAGGGTGGCCCTGAAGGCGGTTTGAGCGGTGGAACAGACTGCAGGGAGCATTATCACAGGTAAGAACGTTTCAGTTTCCGTGACAGGATTTAAAGCTTTCTTGTACCATATGTATGTCCTGACTTGAGACACATGAGTGATTGTATGGCGTATTTGCAACCATGTCGAGGTGAAGTTTATATGCATTTAAACTCATATGATACCAACGCCACTGGTTATCATCAAATCAACATTCATGTTAAGTGCCCTACTATCCACAATGTTTTGGCTTGAGTGTGCTGATTTCTTTGATCAGCATTACATGTATAGTGAGCTACCATGATTGATAGCTGCCCGCACACAAAAATGAGCTGTCATGCAAGCAATGAAATTTAAATCGACATTTCGTGGATGTGAATTAAAACTGGACACGTTTTTAGTCCTCACCCACACTCCACTGTCAACCGGACCTAAATGAACGCGAAATACTGCCGACGATATGCTCAATTGGCGCTGACGATAGCATAGCATGACGCTGATGCTATAGTTTCCTTCATTCTCCTTGAACCGACAGGGCTTTAAGACCTGCCAGTGGCACGCGACACTAGGACAGCTCCTGCCAAAGTGCTTTGAACTGTATTGTGTACGTACATGCAATGAATCACAAGAGACATCTTGGTTCACTGAAGCTGTCACATTTAATTCGGACCGAGTTCAGAGGTAGATTCGCCTGACATTTGGGCCGCGTCCGAGACGAGAGATCTATGAGGTCGTTTGCTTGAATCATTGTCACCTTGATCATAGTCCCCGAATAGCCAGCGCCCGGCGAATATTTACTTGGACGTGCTATTTCAGAGAGAGCAGAGATCCGTTTGTCAAATCAGGATGGCGCTGTGTAACGACAACGAGATGTCAAAGGACATTACAAACGATGCATGAAACAAATCGGTAGCCTACTAATTGTACTCCAGCGCCATAATAACGTAACTTTCCTGTTTTGTGACTATTTTGCCGGAAAAAGGCGCAGTAGTACAAAAGCAGCGTCAAATCACCCATTGATATTCTTACTACCAGTGTGTTGTAGGGATTTTTTAGATCGTCTTTGCTGGAAGATAGAAGACAAAATTGTAGAACCTGTATTTATTAAATGTAATTATAATAGGAAAGTAGCCGATCTGAAAGTGTGTCTTTTAGAATCCCGTATGTCTCGGTTCAGCGTGGCATGAGTATCTTCCTTGCTTTATCACTTTTGCATGGCAATTTGTCATTTTCCATGCTTGCATATAGCTATGCGATGTGACGTAGACATAAAATGATAATCATAGAATGGTTCTTAGTGATTCAATCACAACAGTTCAATCAAATAAACCATTTTGTCATAGCTCGCACGCAGCAGTATTGGTATGAGGGTATACTTGGGTTAGCAAGTTTTCCTTACAATTTATCTATGCTGAACATACTATCGGTGAAAATATCTCTCCTATCTGCCGGTAAATCTGCCAACTGTCCTGCATCAATTGAAAAACTCACGTAAACCACGTAAATTATACGGTCTGCTTTCAATTCGGTTCGGCTTGGCAATAAAACTTGTCAGTAATCACCCTGTGGCCGTAAATCACGGATTTTACCGCAAGATTACGCCCGGCTGACACTCACAAAGTGCCAATAGCAGCGTTTGCTGTCATGCACCGGTACCTGCGGCTCTGAAATCCCCTCTTACACGGGTAAGACGGTAGATGGACAGTTCCCCGGTAGCCCATTCTGAAGGTCAGGCTCGGGGCGGCGGCGGTTATTTGAGCGGCGGAACCGGCGCGGGTCGGAGGGGTGCGGCGCCGCGGGGTGGCGCAGGGGACAGGGACAGGGGTGACAGAGGTCACCGGGGCAGGGGAGCCGGCGAGCCTCCACGTGCCGCCCTCCCGGCGCCGGCGGAAGTCGGCTCCCGTCCGCTCCCGGGGCGGCGCCGTGCCGACTCCGGCGGCTCCTATTACCCAATACCGCATCCCCTCGGAACCCCTCCCGCACCCCCTCGGAACCCCTCCCGCACCCCTCCCGCGCCCTGGTCCGACGGGGAAAGGAGTCGACTACTAACGCACACTCTCCATTCCCCCCGAAAAGGCTGGATTTGTCCCGTAGCGCCGCACTCTCTGATCCAGCACGGTATGAGCGGCTGACATATGAATGGCCCGCCGACACAGATGGATGGTGACCAATCGTATTCGGAACTATTCGACAACGTCGCTCGTTTCATGAACATCATTTGCCTTATTCTTCGCAATGGTGAAAAGATGGTGATGCTGGACGAATGATACACGATTTACAACTTACGAACAACCAGAGCTGTTAGCGGCTTGGTCAGTCGCGGACTGGGTCCATATTGTGTCCAGCTCGGTCAGCCATACTTATTCATATGTGTGCCCGCCCGGAGTTGTATCGTACAACCCAGACCGGCAATGACTCGCCATGGAGGGCGGCTGGCGAGGAACCGACGCGGGAAGAAGGGGTGACACTCGTGCAGCTCTTTTGAAGTTGTTGCTGTTTTGCATTTAAATTGAATACGTGACAAGTAGCAGTCGTTTAGGAGCCACCCACTGCCATCTGGGCCGCCCAGAGAGACTGCGGGGCGCGCCAGAGTCTGCCTCCAGTTAATGCCCAGCTGAAGGCCGGAGATGTTTGGTGGCGGGCATAGAGCTGACGTGAATGGGTGCTCAGCCGGCGGCCCGTCGACTCCGTGTCCCAGCCCGCTAAATGAGCAAACAGCCTCTGTGATGGAGCGCCGTGCGGGAGCGACCCTCAGGAGGAGAGCGCCCGGCAGATCAGGGCTTAGCGTAATTGGATATCAGCAAACAATGTCAGCTAATGAATGCGATTCCGCCGGAGGATGAGAGGGGATGGCACTAAAAAGCAGGTTATTATGACCCTCATTCATTTACACTGATGGGCAGCTAAACTAAACCGTCGACAAACGAGCTGGCAGTGAACACGAGCAGACATTTCCTAGCAAACCTCAGGGCCGTAAAATCCACCTCTGAATGGCCCTCTATGGTCTGCGTGCACGATAAAACACGGCGGGATGTAAACGGTGTCGGCGGCGGAGCGGCCGCGGCCACACGGGACCGGTTCTGCCGTCTCGGCCGTGTTTGCTGGTTCGGCAGCTCGCGGATAAACACGGCCGCCGGCCGCGCCGTCTCACACAGTGCCCTCCTGTGCCGATCCACCGCCGGCGACGCGGCGCGGACCGGCGCCGTCCCCGTGCGCACACATTGTGCCGTCTATTTGTCTAGTTTATCTTGTTTGTTTTGCCTGCTGTGTCTCTTTGGGCAGGACTTTCAACATCTCAAAAACTGTTTGGCGGCGTGTAGCGGATTTATGATGACGCCGCGCCTAACGGGCCGGTAACAATGGCGTCTGTTGACGCCGGCGCCGGCGGCCGATGACGCCGGCGGTCTGTGTGCATCCGCTGACGGATGTTTGAGCGCCGCGGTAAAGAGCACGGTGTGAGCTAACGACAGCCAATGTTGGACCGGCAGTCCCGGCCCCGGTCCGAATCTCCCGGCTGGCCTATGTCGCGACTGGGTAAATGCTCTGCATCCAGGCAGTTTTCTACCGAGAAAAGCTTCCTGGCATGAGAGAACTAGAGTTTTTGAAGCGTCATTAAGATGATTTCTATGCACGTTCCCGTGGATGTTGTGCAATTCACTCCTCGCTCAATACCAGTCGATCGCCCAGTCATGAGAGCCATTCATTCGGTCTGAGTCACCGACTCTCTCTCTCTCTCTCTCTCTCTCTCTCTCTCTCTCTCTCTCTCTCTCTCTCTCTCTCTCTCTCTCTCTCTCTCTCTCTCTCTCTCCGGTGTCCCTGAGCTGGGCGCCGGGAATGACCACCACCTCCCCAGGCCACACTCGCTCAGGCGGACGCGCCTGTCCATAGCTATTTGTTTACCGGCTCCTGGCACATCCGTTCAGAATGGCACCGCGGGGGACGCTCCATCACATCTCTGAAATGGCCCGGAGAATGTGTCATATCCGCTGTCAGGATCCAGGCGCGGGCAATGCATTTCACCCTCAAACCGGCCAGTTTCCACCTCATCAGTTGCGGTGCTTGCCAGTTACATTTCCCTTTCAGATAGACCATTGTATTGTTGTTTGTTTTGTTGGGTTAGGCCCTTTCGGTCGACAAGACCATTGCAGAGCCGGAAGGATGATAGGAATTAGGGGGAGACATTGGTCTGGGCAGGCACCCTAGAGAGTCGCCGGGGCTGAGCCCGTCCAAATGGACAGGCCGATCAGCCCCCCAAGCACTCTCTGCACCCGGCTACGGGGTGCAGCTCCCTCGGGAGCAGCGGTGCCGCTCCAAGGGAGCAGCCCGCATGAGATAAAGTTGCCTGTCCAGCCCGGAAGGGGGTTGTGGCGTGGAGGAGAAGGATTTCAGCATCCTGAGGATAGAAGCACGGATAGGTGAGAGACCATTGTAGTTTGTACCCAGTGCCCATGCTTGGTCAGACTGTCTTTGTCTCTCGAGTAGTTGCCACCTCGTCATGGTCGTGGCACTCTGCGGCATTCTCCCAGGCCGTTTTCGACACGCGTTTTTGTCGGTGTGCGCGGCTCTCCCTTCACTTGGTTGAAATGCCGACTGACCGCAAAACCCGCGGAACTTGGTGTGCACTTGTATGCTGCGTGGTATGTGACGTGCGGTGTGCACGGTATGTGATGTGCAATGTGCAGTGTCTGATGTACAATGAACGGTGCTGGTATGAGTTGCACGAGTTTCTGTATTGCTGTGCTGTTGTAGAACTGTAGTGCTGTGCTGTGCTGTGTGCGCTGTGCAGTGTGCCCCGCGGTGTGCTGTGCGGTCCGTCGGTGCGCCCCGGAGAGTGCCGTCACCGGGGGCCGGCCGGTGCCCGGTAATTGATTGGGAGGCGGGGTAGGGCCCGCTCGCCGCCGACCAGTGCTGCTCTCTCCAGCGGCTCTTTGGGCAATAACCGTCCGTTCTGACGGGACGGCTCCGCCCCGCTGTACATTACCGCGTCACCGCGGCGCCTCGCAGCGGTAGGGGACGGGAGGAGGGTCACCACACCACACCTCGGCACATTACAGGGGGAGGGAGGGAGGTCACCACACCACACCTCGGCACATTACAGGGGGAGGGAGGGAGGTCACCACACCACACCTCGGCACATTACAGGGGAAGAAGAGGAGGAGGGTCACCATACCACACCTCGGCACATTACAGGGGAAGGAGAGGAGGGAGGTCTCCACACCTCGGCACATTACAGGGGGAGGAGAGGAGGAAGGTCTCCACAACTCGGCACATCTTATGGAGAGAATAAGGGATAAAGGAAAGGCTGTAAGGTCACCACCCATTGCCTCGTTTAGGCAGCAACTCTGCAGGAGTTCGCAACGGAAGGAAAAGGAATATTTAACATTCCATCGGGTGTTACCATAAAAAGTTCTGCTGCTTCAACATTGTGTTAACATTCGTTCATTCATCTGGCATCGAGCTTTCTTTCACCTTGCTGACTGCTGTAATACGTCACCAACACAATCGTTGAATAGAAGTACACGCACACAATGAAATCACTTACAGTTCAAGCTCCACTCGTTCACTTTTGTCCCATTTTCATTCGCTCCCACTTATCACTCACAGAAGTCGCCTCTCAGACGTCATGTCGTAGATCTCTGAGCGCCCGCACACGGTTCTCCGAGCTGTCCTGAATCACTCCTAGTTTTCATTTCACGCAGACGTGACCGCCCGCTCGCCGGCCAGCTAATCGGCGACTCAAATCGCCAGTAACTACCGAGTCGGCTCGGTGGCCGCGTGTGCTGCTCCCACGGGGATCGGAAGGAAATTTCGGCTCGTCGCCGGCGTGCTCCGCCGCGGGGACCGAGCTGTCAGATCACCGGTCATTTCGGGAGTCGTTTGGAAAGCGGCGGAGGAGGACTTTGTCGCAGTCGCACAATTGGAGATAGCGGGATGGCTGCGTCTCGGTCAATCACGCTTTACTGTTCTGTAACGTTTCCGAAGTAGTGAGTAATGCGCATGACCAGATACGGTCATTGCTGGGCGAGCTTGGTGACGAAGTGCGATGGCTTAGTCACCTGGAACTAGACATATGCTGAATATGACGCGCGTATGACGCGGCGTCATTGTTTGGTCATGTGCCGTCGCCCGTCGTGACTTCATTGATTCGCAACACTCTTTGTGGAGCGTCGACCCACGCCTTACCGGTTTTGAGCTCATCCAATGACCCACAACCTCCCACTTTTGAAGGGATGAACGCCAACATTCGTGAGAAGCTACTACTAATCCTGTTTGTTCGCTGTTGCTTCCCACCAAACACGGACAGATTATCACCGTTTCCGACAAATATGTGCACCACGATGGGCTTAGCCAGAACTACTCCCACGTCAAACAAACGGTCACGAGTGGCTCTGTTTTTATTAGGGATTTGGCCTTGGGGACTATGAGTTATGCTCCGAATGACGTAAGTGGACATCGTTGTTCTTGTTCGTTGTTGTTCCTCATGCCTGTATAAGCTGTTCAGATATGAAGTCACCAGTCAGTTTCGCAGGTTTATTTTGGTCGGAATCCGGTGGACCAGTATATTCCTATTTGATCAAAGTCTTGTAAGTTACCATGGGCGTAGGAACCTCACGAAAAGTGGTGGGGGGGGGGGGGGGGCAGCGAAACTTCAATGTCACTTTGTGGGAGCCCATATTACCCCTATGAAAAAAATATTTGCAGTTTTGTGCTCATCTCACCTTGCTGAACCATTTCATGCTCTTAGTTTGGTGTTTAAATCAGAAATAAAGATTTCACTTTAAAAAATGGCTGAGAAGTGGGGGGCATGCCCCCGCCCCCTTTCCTATGCTTATGAAAGTTACTGATTTGACCCTCTCGTGTTTCAAGCATAGGCTGATCAGCATTGAACATGCTCTATACCGAACAAATATCAGCTGATCAGTGGTATATTCTCATCTTCAGTAATCTACTGCTGACGAGGCAGTCTCCTCTGCCCAAGCCATGAGCTGATGCTGAGTGATCTAGATATCTGATGCATGGATATACGCCGCGCTGACCGCGCCGTCTCTGCGCCGAGTATGTATATGTTACAGGCAAAGTGAAAACTCGGGCATTTTGCAAAATGCCTAGGCTATTTGCAAAATGCCTGACCGGCCAGGCATTTTGCAAAATGCCCAGGCAGTTTGCAAACTGCCTGACCCACCAGGCATTTTGCAAACTGCCTGAAATATTTTCTCAGGCATTTTGCAAAATGCCTGACATAAAACTCGCACTAGCGACGATGTATAGGTAAGCATCATTTGTAACTGCCGCTTACAAAAGTTTATCGCTGTCAATGCGCACCAAGTGAGGGGACACTGCGCTCTCCGGGTAGCGCCGCCGAGTTCAGGTCACTGAGCCCCAGCGGCCGTCGGGTGCCGAGCACCGGGCGTGGTTTCGTGGGTAAACATGCGCTCGGTACAATGATTATACTGTTTCTAAGAGCTCTTGGTGGCTTTTTAAAATACTATGGGCGGATATTGATCAGAAAAGAATACTTTTCCAATTTACGAAAATTTGATTGTTACACGTTTAGGTACATTATCAATCGTCTCTGCCGGAACAGTTGCCCACCAGGGCAGAATACTGGACATCGCAGCTTTTATACACACGACTACAACTCCGTATATACGAAAGGTACGGAGACTGTGGCTCAAGTCCATTCAGCGTTGGCTCCATCTCGACAGAATTTGAATTGACGCAAGACGTAGGTATAACAGAGTGTCACGAACTTGATACGCGGTTGGCGCGGTCTTGTCCCTCCATGCCCCTCCTGAGTGCTGAATGGATGTAATTTGAACGGGTCCGGCAACAGCGCATCTCGACCAGGGCACTCGGCATCTAAATCGGCCATCCCCCGGTATCTGAAGATTTTACCCTGAAGCTGAAGCCGCTCAACCTCTGGCTGCAACCCTGACTTACCGTCATCCATAAGTGATGCAGCTGGATTTCGACAAAATCCACCAAATCTGGAACATTCAGGACTAGAGATTCAGACTTTTCAATGATGAGGCCGTGAGGCGATATGAGCCGTTTTCACGACGGCCATCTGGTACACATGTGGTTCACATCTGGTGCAGATTAGGTGCATATTTGGTCAAATTAGGTTCAGTGTGTCTCTTAGTAGCTATCAGCTTGGGTTGTACTAATTGCTTATATGCCTTCTTTGTCATATTATCAGAGAGCATCATCGGTTAAAACACTGAAATAAATTCATAAAATAAAGATGTTTGCTGTAAAAGAGATTAGGTGCAGATTTGGTCAAATTAGGTGCACTCGCCGGATAGCCCGTCGTGAAAACGGCTATTAGAGCTCTTCTTAGTCACTAACCGTCTCGACAAGCAGTTCTGGGCCAACAACAGCTCAGAGGCGCTACAACGTCGAGACGGTGAAGCACCCACTGGGCACTGGGGATTCTCGTTTGGGGCATGATGGGCTACAGAGGCCTATTTGAGCTTCACCAGGTGCCGCGGGGACAGACCATGTGGCCGCTGATAACTTGTCAGCGAGGTGCTGGAGAACACTGACGCAACTACGATGCAATACATTTCGGGACACAAGTACAACATCCCGCAACAATTTCGTGACACCTTGTATTCGTGACCGTGGAATGTGTCACATGTGCCCACAACACATGTGAAATGTGTTGTGGGGTCAGTCGCAGTGGAACGTTTATGATCAACGCCTGTAGTCAACAAAAACGGTGGAATATATGGAAACCCAGGCATTTTGCAAAATGCCTGGCGGGTCAGGCATTTTGTAAAATGCCTAGGCAGTTTTCAAAATGCCTGGTGGGTCAGGCAGTTTGCAAACTGCCTGGGCATTTTGCAAAATGCCTGGCGGGTCAGGCATTTTGCAAATTGCCTAGGCATTTTGCAAAATGCCCGAGTTTTCACTTTGCCTGTAACATATATACGTCTCGACCAGTGTGCGGCGGCGCGGTCCTCTCCGCCCCGAGTATGGACCGGCGGCGGCGCGGGCACGTCTGGCAGGGCGCCGTGGCTGCGCCGCTGATTTGTAGGGGCTCGTTAGCGGTCTAGCCGGTCAGTGGAAAAAATCCTGGGGCGATCGGGCGGCGCCGGTCAGCTGAGCCCAGCCGAGTGGGCCAATTAGTGGCCAGCGCTGACCGAGCGCACTCGGCCGGCCAGGCACTCTGCCCCGCCCTGCCGGCACACTACCCAGTGGCCAGCGTGGTCCCGTCTGGTCCCGCTTGGTCCTGGCTGGTCTCTCCGGGTCTCGTTATGGTCTCAACTGGTCTCCTTCGGCACTTATAACGTTCCGGCACAAAGAGCCGTATGGCTCTAGCTACTACATCTACGCATGCATAAACGGGAATGGTCAAAGGGGTACAGGTGGACTGGTTTTGATATTAAGGCTATAGGAAACACGGAAGGGCATTACTGTAAATGCATGATCATTATCAATTGTTATGCGCGCGGTAACGGCCCTACCTTGTGGGGTGAGTCCCAGGCTGAGACAAAAATTGCCGTTTCACTGTCGGAGGGCTGAAATATGGACGGTTGGCTCTAATTGGCGGTAAATTCCACCGGCAGGGGCGGCTACCGGGCTGATTATATTAAACGAATTTGTTCTCGTATATTGGATCGTTGCGGCCCCTCTAACAGGAGAAAAACACACATATATCACCGAGACGCGTGGGCCGGTGAGTTATATTTCATTACCTGACCGGAAAATGTTGGGGAATCTTGTTAGTGGACCACCCGATTATGCAAACAGGGCACGAAGGGGCTGAGCGAGCCCGTTCTACCTGGAGCCACGAGAGGCTACGCTCGGGTGATTCTGTTGGCGTTATTTGATGTCGATGATAACATGTTTTGCAGCATGACTGGTTACTGGCCATTTTCCTGTATATTTTATGAAGCTAAATGATAATTTGTGGCCAATGTTCAGCTCCTTTTTTGCCGATGCTATAAAAGTTTTAACGATTGTTCAGACTTAGTATGAAAGTGCCGTGTTCATAATTTATAATGACCAATAGACCGTTAAGACAGTCGAGTGATGCTCATTTTTGTTTTACTTTACGGTTTTGAGGCATCGTTTCGTGACGAATCGTGGCACTGAGGTCTCCGGTCTAGCCGTTGCCTTTACAGCCCGGTATATCAGCGATTGTGACGACTTCCATCTCTGCGACACCAGTCTCCCCGTTATCAGTCCCTGGGGGACGTGGCCAGCCGATAGCGTATGTGGCGGGTACCGATGATTGACGTATCCCTCAGGCCTGATTGACGTCTGGTCACTGTGACAGAATCATGGACACACTCAAAACAATTCTACTCTCCGTCGGCGGGTAAAACCCGTTTATTACGGGTACCCCTACTCGCAACCATATTTGACTATGCACCAGAGGGTAATTTTTACACTTCCCTCGCGGATCACCCTATCCTGTTCTGACGGATATACCCCAGCAAGCTGACCCCCCACCGTCGGGTTAACTCTTTACGTGTACCCGCAGAGAAGTGATTACTCTTCGCTCTGTTACCCACGCAGCCAATGTTTACTCTTCCCTGGGTGGTAGAATTTCAACCCGTTGCCGGCGTATAACCCGTTACTGGCGAATAACCTTACTCGCCAATATATTTAAACCACCCCTGCCGAGGGTACTTTTACCCCCTCTTGTCGGATACTTTACCCCCGTGCGCAGTCTTTACTCGGTATACACGCGGTTCTTACCCGGTCAGTACGGATATATTTCCCCGAAATACAACACGAAATATAACACATAACAGAAGCATGCGCTTTCTATTTTTCTATTCACTGCACAGTCACAGTGCACAATCATTGACGCCTTCTCGTACCATTCGTTCCCTTACTTCAGGGATCCAGTTTTTTTTTCTAGTTTTAGCGCTGCAAAAACGTAACGTAACGTAACGTAACCCTCTTAAACACTTAAACAAAGTCCCCTGTCACATATACACCACCATCAAAGCAACGTCCGTGTCTAGGCTCCCATGAAGGGCGAATAAGGGGCAGGCGATGTGGCAGTGGGCCCTGTCACATATACACCGCCATCAAAGCAACGTCCGTGGCTCCCATGAAGGGCGAATAATGGGCAGGCGATGTGGCAGTGGGGCGTGACAGGACCACGCCCTCGTCCAGTTCGACCGCAGTCAATGAAAAACCGGCGAATGAGTCGGAAACCAGGACCTCTCTCTCTCTCGCTCAGTGCTGCAGCTCGCAGGCTGGGAGAAGTTTAGTGAGCACGGCCTGGAGCGCCGTCGGAACATCCTTCTTAACGTCGGAATGTACTACGTATACCGCCAGGAAAGTGGCCGTGTTCTTGATGCCAAGGTAGTAGAGCGGCTGGCAGAACACGGAAAACGATACCGCCCACGTGAGGAGCTGGAGCTCCTCGCTCCCACTGAGGGCGGCGCAGTGCACCCCCTCCACGAAGAGGGCAGCACTACCACCCCGCCGCACGATCACGGGGTATGTATGATGTCCTTCCTCTTCTACAAAAACTGTTTCCAGTTCCTTCAGGGAGGCCACCAGACCTTCGGCGTCGTGGCCTATGCAGAGAACAGAACAATGCGCAATGTTATTCTCATCTATGCCAACACCTAGGCACAGATCACAGCATCAACTCTTACTCGTATGTTACATCGCTACTCAATCACGGGAACAGCTGTCATGTATTGTTTGCACTAAGTATAACTCACTAGATTTTGCACTGAACCAACCAAACACTATAGATGTCTCCTTTCCTGACCATGAAGTAACCGCAAAATCTGAGTCATTTCAATGTACCGAGTCTCACGAAGAGGGTATTTTTCGCCCCAGCACTTGTTTCGATACCGCAGTGAAAACTGATTGGATTGGAGGAAACTGAAGTCATTGGGGGAAGGGAAATGGAAAGCAATTCATTATTTAACCCGCGTCCCGTTGGGGGAGGGGCATTTTGCCCCCCGGTGTTTTTTCGCAAATAGCAAGAAAGCGGCAGCGCGAAGCTCCGCCAAATTTTGGGTACCTTTCCGGACATCAATTTGACACCTTCATCAAAATTTCAGGTCATAGATCACCTTAGGTCAAGAGTTATTGAGGTCAAACTGAGGTCATGTCAAAAATAGTGTCATCTTTACACGCTCACCAAAGTCAGAGTTATTAATCAATCTTTAAGTTATTTGCATGATTTTGTAAAGAAAAGACGGGCCTACAAAACTGCCATCTCGGATTTTCAAAATTTTAGTTTTCTAAAAAAAATATTTCAAAAAATGATGTTTTTTTAAAATAATGAATATTTTTTATATTTCAAAATTTTCAAAAAAAAAACGGAACATATGTGTTAGAACCCTATCTAGTGCATGTACACTGAAAATTTCAGGCCGATATCACTTTTGGTTACGAACTTATAGCTCTTAGGTGTTGACCGCCTGGTTGATCAATAGTGCAGACCCATCCAAACTTCAAATTTGGCATTTAAATGACTTCTTAGAGTATCCATGGTACAAATAAGAGTGTTAAAGAGTGTTTTAGTGACTTACGCTTGGAAAAATAACCTAAAAACATGTATCGCACAACTATGCGTAGTCATGTTACACATTTGACCTTGCGTGACCTTGAACTCATTAGACCTTGACTTCTCCTACTGAGTTTTCGCTTCCAAGTCTCAGATACACTTTCTAGACCATTACAGGTGGATTCCTGTCTGAAAGTTGACCTAAAAACATGTGTCGCATGACCATGTTTTTCATGTTTGAAAGTTGACCTTGTGTGACCTGACCTTGACCTGACCTTTGATGTGCACCACCCCTTAGGCCCTTCAGTGAGGTCGTGTGTCTGTCTAAGGGCTTCCCTGATAAAAAGAAGCATCTGGAAAGCTTCATTTCAGCAGGCGTCATAGTAAAACATAGCAAAAATGCGATATTTCACGTTTCACCTCGGTTTGACCTGACCCGTGACCTCGATTTAAAATTTATATGCTTTTGAGAGTTCACCACCAGGTCTACCCAACGCCGTTTGTCGCTTGTCGCTACGTCGCGTGGTTCTCGAGATATCTTCGGGGGCCAAAATGCCCTCCCCCTCCCCCAACGGGGGAGGGTCGCCAGATCCCAACGGGGCGCGGGTTAACCTGGCAGTTACTAGGGTTGTTGTTGCGACGGGAGGGGGCGTTAAACGCCCACGGCCGATAACAGACTCCCGAAGCAATAGGTGCAAGGGGGGAGGCAGGCGGCAAAGGAAAGCTATCAACGAGACGAGTTTATAGCACAATAACAATTTTCTTGAAAGGTCTTAGGTCATGTCAAAGAGCATGATGCGAGATGAACACTGGCGTCTCCTTAGCCGTAGAAACCAGTCTATCGGCAGCACCAATGTAACCCAAACTAGCATAATACATTGACAAATGACAGGGAAAGGTGTGATAGGCACAATCAAATGCCAAGCTCAGGTCAAAACGGGTCATGTTAAGTGTGTAAAGGCCTGCGTCACATGCTATCCTACAATTTTGTAGAATTCGATGACGAATCGATGACATCTATTTAGGAAATTTTCCTCAAGATCAGACGAAAAAAAGTTAAAAAGCGTTAACGAGTTAAAAAGGTCAAACTTGAAAGAGTTAACTTTTGATTAAAAACAACTCCTTTGATGCAGCTTGGTGTCTTAATTTCCATCTTTTAACCCTTTGTGAAAGGGGAAGCTATGAATTAATGCGACCTGTCGAATTGGACGTGAGGCGAGGAAAAAAGATGCATGCAAATTACAAATCTATCGGGCAAATTGTTCCCCGACTGTTACTGTCCCTTACCGGGTACGTTGCGAAGAACTTTTTTGAGCTCCCGTAGTGCATCAGCCTGGACGGCCTTGCCGCCCCGAGCGTCCGACTTCAGTCGCGCATACTCTTCCCATATCTGCGGAACAGTGATGAACAATGGTGATAATTATTTTAATTACTAACAGAATATGATGTTGATTGGGGTGAGGAGCACTGACAGAAAGGTTACATAAACAAAACTACCGAAAACATTCCACGCGATTTGAGAATGGACGGATAACGAATATAAAACAGGACAGGACAGAACGAGACTGACGAACAGAGAGGAACTATATAACAATGACTAGGACAAGCTTCACAGACATAGCCAATACATTACTGGAAATTAAACACCAGGCCAACTAAACCCTATTACTGGTGGGCTTTCTGAACCTGGAGTTCGTTTACTGGTGTGTGTGTGTGGGGGGGGGGGGCGATTCGGCCCCCTTAAGGTCTCTGACTAACCGGCCGATTTCGATGGGACAAACGCCATTCAATTGCCCTCATCGTGAATTATTTGATGTGCTATAAAACAATTTAAAAGTCAAAAATTTGGGTTTACAGTGGCTTTCTCCCCTAATATTTCACGATTTTCACGTTGTCACTAAAAACTCTATGATGTTGTTTTTTATCCAATTAAGATAATGTTTTAGGAGCAGCTACTTGATGAATAGGGCTATGATATATACTCCGGTTTTTATAATATTCGAAAATCAGAAGCGGTCCCAGTATATCGAAATCGTCAAGACGGCCGAAAAGTGTCCAGGAGAAATTGGCCCTGGGGACGACAATGGGCTATACGAAAGGCAAAAAAATTGGCACACGGTGCTCAATAAAAAGTCATCAAATTTCAGGAAGCTGGCTCCAGACGTTTTCTGTCAGATTTGAAAAACTACCGGCGGGGGCCGATCCCCCCCCCCCCCAGTAATAGGGTTAATGTGTATGTGCACGATTGTGCAGAAAATGGCATGCTAAAAAGGGCAAGCAGGTGCGAACAAAAACGTGACTTATGCCCATTTATGCTCAATCGTGAGGTTTCGTCGACAGAAATTCACAATGCTCTGCATTGTCTTGCAATTATTAGGTAAGATACAATATGTTCAAAGTGTCTTTCACACTTTGAACTCCCCGCTGGATAGGATGATGTTATCAAAATGCCATTTTCAGAAATTTTCAGGGCCAATCTCATTCAAACATTCAGGGGTAACGTCGAACTGGTGCAGAAGGAGGTTCTGTAAGTCACATGTCAATATCCGCTTATGAGCAATCGAGATGATTGAAGGGCCAGATTCACCCCCCCCCCCCCCCCCGCTAGCCGAGCGTGGGCAGTCAGCCATTCGAATTACACATACCTCATTTTCGTTAAAAAGCAGTGGATACTTGGCTTTCACTCCTGCGATGCTTTTTCTTGCGCGTTTGACACCGGCCAGCATCCGACGCCGGTCTGGGAGAGTTATCTTCATCGCTTCCTGCACCTGCGGAGAATCACGCCTTGTCGATAACTTGCCTTACTACTGAATACATTTTAATTTCACTTGAACAAGGAAACACCGCTTTTTATTCTCTTGAGCGTTTTAAAAAGCAGTACTTAGCGCTATTTTACTTTCATCCATATATTGCATAGATATTTTACATTATTGGAGGCCGCAAGACAAGGCACTTGACATGGACACACAAACAGTTGCCAGCCATTATCGTTGTTGCGACGATCAATCACAGACAAAAACGCAGGCACAAAGACGTGACCACAATTATGTATATGTATCAATATCAGCTACAGAAATGACCTATCGAGCATTTAAATACTGAAAAGAAGATTCAAATACGTTTCACGAGTCCAAAGCACATATATGAAATTCGAGTGCAGTGGCCAGGGTCTGCTATTCGTACTTTATACATAATTATGCACAGTGAACAGCCCAGGTAACAATTTTACGTTGTTACAAGGTACTAAGAGGGTTGAAAAAGGGTTGTCACAACGTGCCAATTTTACGTTGTCACAACGTAAAAATGCAGACGCCAGAAAACGTCATTTGAACGTAAGCCGAGTATGCAATTGAATGCCGTCGCAACGTTTCGACAACATCGTATTTACGTCGAGTGAACACTTAAATGGCGTTTGTGCAACGCTTTTATAACTAGCGTATAACCTCTCGACGACCTCATTACGAGCGAGCGCGAAGCGCGAGCGAGTTCTTCGAGGAATACTGGAAAAATCTGAGTATGAGCGGCCCGACACGGCACGGCCCCATTACGCTTTTGACGAACTTATATCTCTGCAGCCGCAGGCCCGATTCACGCGCGGTCTTCCTTGGTGGGTAGCTTCATCCCTTCTGCCTTGAATGAGACTAACCCCGGACCATATACGAGTATGCGTGATGAATGTAGCACGTGGCACGTGCAGAATGAAGGATGTTATGAACATGTTTTGTGTTATATCTCCAAAATGGCTTGGCCGTTTGTGCTCAATTTTGATGTGTGGCTAGACATCACGTGCAATATGCATGGCCCATCTGTAAATTTCAGGATTCTTACCCCGTAATGCAGAAACGGTTGAATCTATCGAGTTCCAATTTGTAGGTATTTGTAGGTTGTTTAGAGCGGCAGCGAGGAGCATAATGTAAATTAAAAGTAGCATAAATATGATAATGACAGTCTCCTCGGAAACTAAACATATTTGAGTTAATTTCGTTTTGCTATTTACATCAAACATCAAACATTTGGATATGCTGCAAAACGCTGATGGAAGATTCGGTCGTCACCACTACAGAAATTAACTCAGGTCTGAGCACCAAAAATGACAGAAATATTTGCGAAATGATTGTTGACGACGCTTCTAAGACTTTTTCCGCTTCTAATAAACGATGTATAGGAGTCGAATGACCTGGTGGGGGGGGGGGGCATCCCCGATATTCCGAAGGTGACGCCGATCACAGGATGACCAATGATGAATAATCAGGGACCAAACAACAAAGCAATTACAAAGCAATTCCTTGTTGGCTGTATGCCAGGAAATGGGGTTAAGGCTTTACACGTACACTGTAAGCCAAATTGACAAGTCTTGTGTAATATAACCAATCATCTCTTGGTATGTTTACCACCGTATACTTTTTAAACAAGCCGTTGTCTGGTGCATTGCTTGTCAGGTGACAATTACGAGTCAATAGTTACTATGCACACCAACTTCTCAGTATCCAGACCAACTCTACATTTGTTTCAACGTTTGTTTCTTAACCAGTTTTGGAAACTTGTTGCCGCATGGTTATTTAACCGGCGCCTAACTTGTACTGGTCAGCTGGTCAGCATACACATGGTCAGCTGCGCCCATGACGTCAGACTTGGCGGGCCAATCAGCGGTCGCCGCCAGCCGTTAGCGGGCCACGGCGCGGCGGTTTCGAACCAGCAGTTGTCGCGCGGCCGCCGTGCAGCCTGGAGCAGCGACGAGGGCTGTTCCAGCATTTGTGCAGTAAAAAGTGAAATCTGTGAACTGTGGTGTTCGTGCTGTGAGTGAGGCCCCCTCTGGCCTGCGGGACGCACTAATCGTGCCTATACCCGCGGTCGAGACGCCTCCATTCCCCTGCGCGCGCAATGTAAGTGGACCAGACCTGTGCATGCACATGTGAGCAGATGTTTTGCGGTCGGTGTTTTTTATATATAAATACATTTATTTGCCTTTAATTCAACTCTTTGTATTTTTAACTTAACTGATGGACATATATGGGCTGTAAAAGCTAATCTGGTTGGCGATAATGATTTATTCGAATTATCTGCGTGATCGTGCAACTGCCATGATTGTTATGCTTAATGTTAACCCGCGCCCCACTGGGGGGGGGCTATTTATAGCCCCCCCTCCCGTTTTTCTGCAATAACTTCCAAACCGCTTGACGGATCGACGCCAAACTTTCAGTACCTTCGGCTGCATCAATTTGACACCTTGTGTCAAAATTTGAACTTCGTAGCTACCATAGGTCGGCCGGAAATGACGTCAGAGTGACGTCATGTTCGTCCGATTTCGACGCAAAACATTGAACCACGGCAATCGCTCCCAAGAGCTCAGTTTTTAAGCTAGATCCAATTTCTTTGCATGAAAGGACTCAAAATCGATTGCGCTATCAAACTGCTATCTCGGATTTTCAAAATTTTGAAAATTTTGAAAATTTTATATAATAATATTCAAAAATCATATTTTTATATTTTTTTCAAAAAGTTTTTGACTTTTCGAAAAAACCGGAATATATGTGACAGAACGCATGATTATGACTAACTCTAGCAAGTTTTAGCTAAATATCTTCAAAAATGGCCAAGTTATACGCATTATTGCAAAAAATTCACAATTATCAATTTTTCAAATCAATTTTTCAGTACGTATTTGACATCGTACACCAATATAAATGGCACTATCGTGTTCCTGAGCTCAAACTGCATCCTATAGACACCTTTTTTGTTGAAAAATTTTAACTTCAAAATTTGACCTTTTTTGACCTGAAAGTGACCTGACCTAAGCTAAATTCGACCCAAAATGACCTCGAATGACACAGACGACATCAAATTCGAAATCTATGGCCTAAATGGACCATAAAACATGTGTCACGTGACCGACGCATGATATAATATTTTCGTGACCTGTGATGACCTGACCCTGACCTGAAAATCAAGGTACAAGTTTGGTACCCTCAAGGTATCTAGAGCATCTGTTCACGAGTGTGGAAACCAAAAATGAGCCTGATCTGACTTGTAAGACGGCGGCCAGAGCCCAAAATGTGAACAAGCCAAAGTGCTAATAATTTTTACTTTGACCTGACCTGTGACGTCATCGGTGACCTCGAGGTCAATGAAATTAGGTTTCGCTCGACAGTTTTTCTGGGGCTATCAGACGCCGTTTGAATTTTGACGATCGGCCCAGTAGTTTCGGAGTTAGGAGGGGGGGCTATGAATAGCCCCCCCCCAGTAGGGCGTGTTATACACAGACCCCAGTGGGGCGCGGGTTAAGGAAATATTCGTCATACGGGCATGTTATACTTCTGGCTTGATGCGGTGCACAAAACCATGTTCTTCCACATTCGCAGCAGTTCTTGCTTCAAATACTTATATGCTGACGGTGCACGATAGGTATACCTACTGGGTATACCTACCTCATGCATTTACCACATCCATTCGGAAATATGCACTCGGAATTGTCTCCAGTCAATAGTATTAATTACGTGACCGTAATAAATACTAATGATTCCAGAAACTTCCGAATGGATGTGGTGTATGCATTCATTGATTATATAACCCATCAGTATTTCGTTTCTTGTCAGCGCAAGCCTTTGAGCATGAGCAATAACTGATGCCAGTCATGGTTTTGTGCACCACTTCCAGCCAAAAAATAACCTGTCCGTATAGAAAATATTTCCTGAATCAGTATCGTGGCAATTGAAAACGAACGCGAATCGTAAGTTCTTAAGGTTATCAAGTATCAACGCAAACAAAGCGATTGTAAGGAAGAGCAAGTTCGAACAGAGCGTTAGTGCACTTACTTGTTGACAATTTGTAAGCTAGCAATGCCCAGTCAAAGGCTAGGCTAGTTCATCAACAAACCAGGGATTGGTGAACCGACAAGGAAACGACTATGCCTATCCAGAAGTTGGTAGGTCCACGAGGCCCAGACTAGTACTCAACAAGGTGACGCCTATGCGAATTGGAACCAAACTTGTAGACAAACCGTTAGTTTGTTGGCCAACAAGCCTGGGGTTGGTGAATCGACAAGGTATCGACAAGGTGACGCCTATGCGAATTGGAACCAAACTTGTAGACAAACTGTTAGTTTGGTGGCCAACAAGCCTGGGGTTGGTGAATCGACAAGGTATCGACAAAGTGACGCCTATGCGAATTGGAACCAAACTTGTAACAAGGAGCCAACTTGTAGATTTGGTTTACAGTGTACCTGGCTTTCGTTGAGAGTGCCCTTCTTCATGTCGAGTACGCACTCGTGCACCTTCATCCCGTCCACACGGGAGATGTCTGGGAGGAAGTTGGGAAGCTTCTTCGGTGTCTTCTTGCGCTGCTGAACCTCGAGGTCGTCGCATGCTTTCCTCTTATTCTTGAACTTATTGATCAGTGACTCCTTCACAAGTTTCTGTAACATGCACACCATACCAATATTTTGTTAGTAAATATACCTACAAAAAGTTGCCAGCCATTAACGCTGTTGCGACGATCAATCACAGACAAAAAAAAAAAAAAAACGCAGGCACAAAGCCGTGACTACAATTATGTACATATATGTATCACTATCAATATCAGCTACAGAAATGACCTATCGGGAATTCAAATACTGAAAAGAATATTCAAATACGTTTCTCGAGTTCAAAGCACATATGCGAAATTCGACTGCAGTGGCCAGGGTCTGCCAGTGTCAGTCACGGTATGACAGCTGCTGTATGTGTTATGACAGGTCTGAAAGCGAGCTTACTCAGTACCTACATGCTTGGCCCGGCACCAAGCCAGACTTGGTGTCATATTCCATAGATGATATTTGAGTTTATTGCTGGGCTTACAGATCTACTGGGTTGATAGTGGTGGGGGGAGGGGGCAGGCCTGGCTTGATATTTTAAGGGGATCTCAACATCTTTTGTCAATTGACTTCGGCTTGTACTCGTTCATTATACAGCAAGCAAATGAACAGAACAAACAACGGAAATAAAAGAATCAGTAGATCATTACATGTCGGTGGCTAATATATTTGCTCAGTTCGCGCACTGGACAATGGAATCGGCGACAGGAGCGTGTAACATTGGAGATTGGTGGGGACGTTGACTATGGTGAACAGTGATAACACTGAGTTGACGATGAGAGAAAGACATTTTATCACATGATTTCCAGAACTCACCAGCCGGTCCGACAGCCGCAGTCCTTTCCCGAACCCAGGGAATTGTTCTGCGACGTCAGCTGCGATAGCGTCTACGTTGTTCAGGTACCTGTTACAGAAAATCATATCAGCGAATGCATTCCGACACAATGAATGGCACAGTGAATTCAGCGTCATGTCTCATAAAACGTACAGTTTAGAATAGAGATGCAAAATGAGAGTAAGTACAGGCACCGCGTTGTGAAAAATTTCAGGCACGGCGTGCCTGAAGCGATGTCTGGCCGCGGAAAGTGTTGGGCTCAAGCTGGTCTAAGCAAGTAAACAACTTCATGAAAGTCGCTTGCGATGAAGCAAATGTATCAGACTTCGTGCCTCTTTCACACTCTTCTGCATCGAAACAATTAGGCACATCCCCTTAACCTTCTACAATGGCTCACCATTAGTGGTCCTATGTTCCCCCCAAATTGAAATGTCTAGCTCATAAGGGATGCACGATTTCCACATGGTAGCATAATGTGCAATGTGCATGCACATTTTTAGGCTCATTGAAATACATTTAGGGGTCGCAGAAAACATGCAACATCCCTGGGATATTAAGTAAAAAGGCATTTACGATGGGTATATCACTGCTTGTAGCCCCACGTACAACTTTCGTAAATAACTTTTCTAGGCTTTTCCAATACAATAGCAGGTTCATGAAATGCCAAGGAGACTAGCTGCCAGGATGCTTCGTTGCTCTTTTGTTTGTTTGTTGGGAAGCAGCGGGACGGTTGCCCCATTCCGGCAGTCCATCCAATGACTGAGGTACGAGTTTACTGTTAAAAACTATGTTGGGCTTCACAGATTATCGTTTTCATACCTGCTGCGACACGTCTTCGTGTACTGTTCATACACAGCAGCCATTATGTCTCTTCGCTCTCCTTTGCTGTGGTCACCGCCGTTTTCCATAGTCTCGCGGACGGATGGTGGAAGCGCTTTCGTGTCCAGGACGAACACCTGCCGGCTAAGAAACAATTACGTCATATACCAATGGCAAGCCACAGCAAATGGTGGGTGAAGGCTGGCGGGTGAATAGGGGGGGGGGGGTATCACTTTATACAGGAAATCTGTCACCATGTTTATTGGATTGGATATTTATAGTGTTGCAACCCAAGAACACGAATTAATATTGCATTACAAACGATACAAATCAAAAGAGTAATGCACCTGTCTTCTTGTTTTCAAATTGTACTCTTAGTCTCTTAGAGCATGAGTATGAACAATATTGAAAGAAGTCGGCTTCCCAATTGTTGTTTCCATGTTACAGCACATACCAGATGATTAGCACATATATACCTCGCACTGGTCCCGGCGTCCTTGCTGGACTCGTTGTCACTGGTCCCGCCGTCGGTGAGAGCAAGCGGGTCCTGTGCCGTTTCGCCGACGGCAGAACTCACAGAGGAAGAGCATGGCACCAAAAGGTCACTGAAAGAAACGAATAGCAATGTTGAATCTTCAATTCATGGCTATGGAAGTATACCGACTTTGTAGCAGTGGCACACCGGGGACGGTATGGTGTTTGTAATGTAATGATACCATTAATTAAATAATATAGTCATTAATTAAACAATATAACAGACAACGAAAAAACTCTCAGAAGAGAATTTCAGCCTGTCGCCAAAATGTGTGTGATAATTAGAGATACACAAAGTCCCCATACCAAAGCCCCGCACCGGCTCCGCCCCCGCTCAGACCTTGGTGTGACCCGACCACGACCCGTAACGGTGACAGTCAGGCCTGTGCACCACCAAGGCCCTGCCACCCGGCGTCTAACAGTGTGACCACATGGGCAGGGAGCCCGACACAGCCCGGCAAACACTTCATGCGAGACCCACTCTGCCCCGCCGGGCCTAAGTCCATGCCCCGCGCCAGGCCTGCGGGCTTCAACTTTGCAACTCTAGTGATAATTAACATTTCCGGATGGTAATGAAAGACAAAGGTAAATCAAAAAGGAAAATGAATATGTTAGTAGGGTCGTACAAAGGACTTACTCGATCACTGCTGAATCCTTGGAACAGGAGGGAGTTCCCAAGGCGCCAGGAGAAGCTGTCATCGTCAGGACGGGGATGGTGTCGGCCGTGCTGAGACATCTTTGGATGAATGACACTGGTGGGCTGGAGACTTGGACGGGGACAAGGCGAATCCGTCCGCCACATGGTAGGTCGTCTACTGGGTTATCGATGCGAACATACAATTCGGACTCCTTGTGGTAAAGCTCTAAGCAATAACTGCCAGACAGAGAAAACGCCTCTTTTGCGGCCGCCAAAACATCACCCTTATTCTTCACAGTCACAAGTCGGTTGATGTCGTGTTGCTGCACCACGTAGGTCAGCATGGCGATCGTGGTCCTGTAAATATTCGAATTACACATTTAGCCACAAAGTCTGTCGCGGCCAGGGTTGGGCTGGAAGCCGTGCCGAAGCCAGGACGGTAATAGGAAGCCAAAACCGAAGCCGAAACCAATGGCTTCCAAAATTATAATTTGGAAGCAAAAACCGAGGCCAGTGACATTCAGACCTGAAACGTGGGAAGCCGAAACCACAGGCTAGACTTCGAAGCCGTCTAGCTTCGGCACAGAAGGAGCACACTTCTAGCACACTGCGGCAAGGAGCCAAACACGGAGCCGGGATAAAACTAACTGCATCCACGACGCATGACTTGGAAAGACAAAGTCTGAGTGAAAAGTGAAATAACCGAAAAGAGTTAAAATCACAACGAACTTTGCGCACGCGTTTTATCAAAAAGCGGACTAAATTAGGTTTCCGTGTCTGGCTTCTGCATATTCGCGGAGGCCAGACACGGAACTCGAGGCCGAAGTCAAGGCCGAAGCCAGTAGCTTTTGAATGCTAGGAAGCTGAAGCCGGTCTGCCAGCCACCTTTTTCACGAACAACCCGGCTTCCGAAACCCGAACCCGAAACCGGCTTCCAACCTAATCCTGGTCGCGGCACACTGCGGCAGTACCTACATAGGTCCAAGTGCGCGATAAGGATATCTTTTCCCGGCATGTGACTGTAAGACCGAGCGACGAAGGAGCGAGGTCAATAGGTAAACATATCCTTACATCCGGGAAACATATCCTTACCCTGCACAAGTAGACTTGCAGAACCATAAATATTTCAATTTGGAGGTTGATTGAAGCTCCATTTGAATTTGAATGAATGAATGGTACAAAAATAGATAATATTTGTTTCGGTCTATACCAATTTCGTTGGCACAATTCATCCTTGATCTTTGCCTAAACGCATGCGACACGCAAAGACAGAGATATCTGCTTTGACAAGCACTGACAATGATAAATCAACCTGTAATGGAAAGGCAAACGGATATTTTCAAATTCCACGTGTCCATATATAGGTAAAGTACATTTTCATACGGCATCATGCAGTAAGCGCAGTTATCAACCACTGGTCATAATTTGGAGTAAATATAATATTTAAAAAATGAGTCGCCCGTAAAGTCGTCTTATCCCTGACGACAGGGTTACCAATACATAATGGCATCAGAGTTGGTCTAATATCGTTTACAACACGCTCGTTCTCTAACTCATATTTTGGCAAAAACAGCGGATTTGAGCTACGACTTTGACTTTGCATCCCTGATTTACCGCATTTTGCGGTCGTATCCCGCGCAAGTGCACGTTGCAAAATGCAAGCATAATCACTGAAAGTGGATGCTCCCAATGTAAAGATATAAATGTTCATCACACTTACCTATCGTTCTACAGCATCCCGTAGCCGGGTATCAGCCTCCGAGGAACGGCATAGTGGTGGTCATTGATCCAGTACGTGCCGAGGGGCTGGGGATCAACGAGACTCGCACAGTCGAATACATCATATTGATCTGTTCCAGAAATGATAAAAGCTCCCAAGGATGTGTCATAAATGGCCACCTGGTGCTGCACCAGGAATTGTTTGTCCGACTCAACGCTGCTTGGATGTTTGCAAATGCAGATAATCACAGCGACACCAGTGTGCAGCAGCAGAGCTTCACCCGCGCAGTACTTCTCGCCGTTTATTAGCGCCTTTTTGAAAAGCTGTGCCCCTCTCGTCAATGCAGCAGCCGCTTCCGGAACCTCTCCCCTGAAAGCTTGCCCGCCGCTCATACGACCGCGTAGTTCCATTGCATCTGCGACACTCTTCAGCTGATAACGAGTTGCGATGCTCTTGCATATATTTTTACGATTGCGCGAGTTTGCCACAGACCGCTTCAAGGTTTGATGTTTGGCTTCGTATCTCATGCTCCATAGATACCTCAATGGGCCATGTCTCCTCGTTTGATCGGCATAGTGTAAGAGGAAATGATGCTTCGGCGTCAGTTTGAACTCCGGAAAGCATGCGAGAAGGTCTGTCAAAAACTTTTCCACCATCCCTTGCAGGATATCCAAGTCTTGCAGTGACACCGTGAAGACAGTGAGTAGGAGCATGATTTTGATTAACTGCACGAGCAGGGAGTACATCTTGCTCCCAGACACAGCCGATGAGAGAACACCTGCACTCAGGAGAATCAATGGCAAAAGCCTCAGAAGACACCAAGCCTCACTCGCCTGCTGCTTCACAGTTATACCCTTTCCATCACGGCGTAACGGGGCGGGATGATTTGTGTCCACCTGACTGTATGGGAATGACCTGATAGCTCTGTTCACATCGTTCAGAGACAAATCACCGCGAGAGCTCAAACCACCGCACACCAGAGCAATGGTGGACGGCACAACGCCCTCTAGAAGATCATGCATCACATCAGGGGGTATCGACGTCATCGGGTGAAAGCCCGTCAATGAGCTGAACGGACACGTGCTTCGGATGCCGTACGCTTTCGAGAGTGATTCACCGAAACCTTCTTCAAGCAAAAGCTTCACTTTGGAGTCATAATCTTCTTTGGAACGGAGGTCAAACTCTTCCAGCTTCGTCTTTGTTCGTATCTCATCTGCCGTTCCATGACAGTGTCGGCAAATCATTGCACCCCCACTGAAGCACTGTGAAAAGCCCGCCACACTGTGTACGCCCAGATTGTCACCGATCAACACTGCAACGTGTGCAGTAAAATGCGAGCCACCACGAATGTTTGCCACAAAACCGCTTGATTCAAGCTCTTTAAGTTCGGTGATGAGTGGGTCGAGCAGTGTTGCCCATGAATGTGTTGCCAGCAGTGCCTCTCGAAAGACTACCGAAAGGATGATTTTGTTGCGAAGTGCGCTGTTCTTAAGACTGTTCACTGAAAAATAAACAACGCCCACTTTCTGGTTCTTTGCTCTGCTGCCCAAGGGGTTGCCTACTTGAAAACTGTCATAGTAGACTGAAAGAAGCAAACGACCTTCGCTGTTATTATTGTTATGGACGTATCCATCCTGAAGGCCACCAAGTATCCCATCTGGTGATGCAGTTGCATCTTCGCAAGCATTCACTTGCTCGCAGAGTTGTTTAAGCTGAGGTGTAACTGGCAAGTATTGGAGCGTTTCATCTTTCCCATGTTCGTCTGTGCCCAATGTCACAGATACAGGATCAACCGTTTCAAACTCCTTGACAGCTGTGCGTTCTAGGTGGTCGCTACCCTGTAACTTGCTCAGCTCATTCAGAGTCTTGAGTTTATGATAATATTCTTCAAGATGGCAGCATGGTGCCTCCCCACATAAGCTCAGACACTCTTGGATGACTTCTTTCGAAAAGTCCTCAATGAACTCCAGCACAGCATGGCAGCTATTTTCGGTCACATTTTGGGCGCGGAGTTTGATTATGAGTCCTAACAGTTGTTTTCTCACATCGTGAGCACCAGGGTCGTCTTCAACCTTGTCACCAGAGTCAGAATCAATCTCGACACCAGTTTCTTGTTGATTTTGAGACGAAGATGTCTCTGGAGCATTTGAAGCACAACCAGCAGCTTCAACCGGAGAACACTTTCTAGACAAAACATGATCTTTCCAATACCGAACAGTGGTGAACTTCTTGCGACACATCGGGCAATCCACGTGAAAATAAGGGTCTGATCCATGTCGTCGCAAATGCAGGCAAAACTCTCTCAAGTCTGTGTCAGTGTGGTGACACAAAGAACATGATAGCTTCACATTCATCTGAAACCAATAAGTGCAAAAACATTCTGAGCCAATTGTAAATTCGCCTAACCAAGCATACAGAATTAGCAACACCAAGGAAAGGATCATTAAACGAAGGAAATGAATTTCGTTCGTTATGATCCTTTCGATCATAAGGGCACAACCCCAAATAATATTCAATAAAATATGAACTACGGGGTCTTCTGCCTACAGTCATGTGGGCAAACGCACCAGTGATGTCATTTATAGAATTTAGTGAAAATGGTACCAGTCACCACTCAAACCCAGGGCGGTGACCCCACGGCGAAACAGCTTCAGCGCCAGTACCATGAACAGCTGGAACGCTTTACCTGCCGAAGTTGTGTCCGCTGACTCGCTCGACATTCTAGGCGCGACTTGACCGCCATTGGAGGAACCTGATATTTAACATACCACAGACCTAGAGCCCTGATTGTTCATTGTCCTTGAGCATTCTGTCATTGTCAACATTTGGACAGTCCTTGAACTGTCCAAATATTCCTCAAATTTTGATGTATTACAAAGTGAATAGTTGTTGCTACAAACAACCAAAAATCTAGTGATATAAATTATTCCCCGCTTCATTTATAGCTTGGTTTGTGAAAAATTTATGTTTGAAGTTGTGAGCAGACTTGTGCCAAGATCCCAAAAAGATCCGAGATCCAGGATCCGCTGGATCCAAGATTTGGGATCTTGGTGGTTCCTGGATCCAGAATTTCAGATTTTGTCGAGGGATCCTGGGGATCTTGGATCCAGCATTTCAGATTTTGTTGAGGGATCCTGGGGATCTTGGATCCAGCACTTCAGATTTGTCAAGGGATCCTGGAGATTCTAGATCCTGCAGTCTGCACTTCAGATTTTGTCGAGGGATCCTGAATCCTGAATTTTCAATTTGTCGAGGGATCCTGGGGATCTTGGATCCTGCATTTTCAATTTGGCGAGGGATCCTGGGGATCTTGGATCCTGCATTTTCAATTTGTCGAGGGATCTTGTGGATCTTGGGTCCTGAATCAACCTTAATTTGTTTGGAGGGTTTGCATTATGACTCCTCAGTTGAAGGTTTAGGTGATATTTGGCATTGGATGCTATATTCTAAGTTGCAATTGGATGTTAGATTATGTGCATACACCCTCACATGTACCTTGATGGTACATGTTGTTACTTCAGTGTTAACTACTTACTGCCAAGCACTTAGTAGTGAGTATACTGAATGAAGTGTCAGCAGTACCATCCAAATATTGAGATAGTATTATTGAGAGTGAGTGACTGAGTTCTAACTCATGAGGTTGGTTGTGGGATTGATAACCAATAGCCTGGCACTGGCTACCTACTGAATATGTTATGACTGAATGATCATGAATGATTTAAGATCTATTTTGCTTTGCAAATAGCAATAAGAGAAGCCACAATGTAGGAAATATCATAAGCAAGGACTGTTCATCTTGTTGTTCTGATGATCATGGATGCTACATTTTACTAGGATCATTGTTCATTATGTCATTTGGCTATTATGCTCAATGAACCTAAAATTTACTCTGGTTTTTATCATTAGGCTTGGGCCTCAGATTCAACTTTTGATCTACCATATGAGCATATGACATTACACTTGAACAATTAACAATTAAGAACTCACTCAGATGACAAGTCCTCAGATCTAGAGTTCTCAAAGGCCATAGTTTACTCACAAGTCATAGCTGAACTAACCTCTGTGATTCTATGAAGTGTTGACTGACGAAAGACTGATGAAGAACTTTCATGCTAAGTATAATGTTTCAATTTTCCAACAAAATATTTTCTCGAAAAAATAGCATTCTGCCCAAAACCCCAAAAAAGTTAATGTATGCCTCTCACATGGCAGCCCTGTGACCATGAGAAGTCCTGTGATCATGGACGAAGGTATTTCTTTATCAAGGCAATGCATAATTTCGTCGATCGTTAAACTGTAGATTAATGTTAAACTGTAGATTAATTTTAATCGTCGATTGACATTAAAATAGGCTTGGTCAAGTTGTATTACTAGTTATCAGTGATAACTAGCACGGGGTGATAACTTATCACCCCGTGCTCTGTTTGAGACTGGAATAAACCATCGGCGATTGGCGAAATATACTGATTCCACGGGTCAATAAATTCCTCCGTTCATGATCTTATTACCAAATTTACTTACCAAATTTTAGTCACAGCAAGGCAATAGAATACCAGCAAGGCAATAGAGTCACAGGGCTGACATTAGGGGCGTACGCGGCGCATCAACAGGAAGGTACTGGAAAGTATAAAGTGCAGGGAAAATTGCCACCCGAAAGTAAACATAGGCAAGGTCACCACCAGGGTATATTGAGAGACGGTCACCACCGCCGTGCACCAACCTCCGATTGTAAAATGTCAAGGCCATCTATAGCATAGGCTATGTATTATCACAAAGTCGAGGTGGGTATTAATATGACGTCACAGGTACAAGGGGTCTAACGCAAGGTGTGGTAGTCCGAAGAGATGGGTAATCCAACAGGCATACCAATCAGTACACGGTACTCCAATGACGTCCTTGATTTTAGTCTTATAAGTTTATGGCAAAGTATTATAAAGCAAATATTTTCTTTGCGTCCATGCCATTTTCGAGGAGTGACTTTTGTTTACAGTGCCAACATCACAGCTGCTGATTGAAGGTTATATACATCAGCTGAATTTAGCATGCAGCGATTGAATTATTGGCTCCAGTTTTGCTTTCAGAGATTAAAATCATTTAGTATTCAACAACAATAGATCTAGAAGCTTTTTGTTGTGTAATGACTAGCAAACTTCATTGCAGGTTTTGTCTGGAAGCGTGCCAGGTGAGGGAAAAAGGAAGGAACACCCTATATATGAAAAGCAACATATTGTTTAGCCTCATTAGGACCAAGGAAGACCATCCATTCCAATCCTTCATAGGACAGGCAGAGGCAGGTGCTGCGAGTCTGGCATTTTGGTGATTGTCAAATCATGTTCCTTTCCTTAAAATAGCTTCTGATTTTGTTGAGGCATAATATTAACAATGTGAGTTTAACTTTATGCCCACAGGCTTTTGGAGCCTGCTGCACAACCTGATTATGCTAGATTTAACTTGAATCGTATCAGCATAGACAGATACTTAACAAAACATGCCACAAGTAAACAGATGGTAATAAGGAACTGCCATAATAATTTCTGACCTGTCATGTAATAACAATTGACAAGGCCCACCACATCCAAACAGTTATCAGTTCAATGATAAAAAGGGAGACCAGAATAAATAGTCATGCTTCTTTACATCAATGATTGACTTCATCACCTCTAAGGCTAGTTTTTGTGCAAAATCCAAGGAATTTTGGTTCCTTAAGTTTTGACATACCAACATAGACATATACTTACCAAAACATTCCACAAGGAAACAGATGAAATAAGAAATGAGCCTAAGTCACCATCAATTTTTTAGCTGTCATGTAATGACAATGGACAGGGTCCACCACAACCAGACAGTTATCAGTTTGGTAATAAAAAAGTGGAGCAGGACAGATTCATGCTAGTCATCATCATTCATCTATGATTGATTTTATCACCTTCAAGGCTTGATTTTGTGCAAAATGCAAGGTATTTTGGTTTTTCTGAAGTCTTGATGTTGCGTGGGATCCAGGGGATCTTGGATCTTAAGGTTCTGACTTTGCGTGGGATCCAGAGGATCTTGGATCCTAAATTTTGTTTCGCGCAAGATCCAGGTATTCTGATTTTGCATGGGATCCAGGGGATCTTGGATCTTAAAATTTCCCATTTTGCGTGGGATCCAGGATATCTTGGATCCTGAAATTCTGATTTTGCATGGGATCCAGGGGATCTTGGATCCTAAAATTCTAGTTTTTGTGTGGAATCCAGGGGATCTTGGATCCTTAAATTCTGACTTTGCATGGGATCCAGGCCCCAGGGGGATCTTGGATCCTAAAATTCTGATTTTGTGTGGGATCCAGTGACCAGTGGATCTTGGATCCTGATTTTTGGCCCAGGCACAAGTCTGGTTGTGAGTAACAAACATTTTCACAGAAAATCTGCTTATTTCAGTTGCATTCATTTCAATTTTAGGTGCGTGAGTTATAAGTTCCTACTGTGTCTGTGAGTGAATCTTTCAACTTCCATGCCGGGTTCAAAGACTACTGTGTCTTTGAGTGAATATTTGAACTTTCATGCCAGGTTCAAAGACAGACGAATGTTTATTGCAAATTAATGCAAAGGCGTAGGAACGTTGGAGCTCTATATACTCTGGGAACTTCACGCCTGATGGCTATGCGCCTTAACCCACAAAGAAGAAGATGGGAACTTCACGAATAGCTACCTAGTGGACAGTCATCTGCTAGCTTTGGCGTTGACTACTAAAAAAAATTGATCTTTTTATCCGAGGTAGTGTACACTGAGACAGTGAGAAGCGTTTGTCACTGTCCGCCAACTCACAGCCCAGCCCAGTCGAGTCGAGTCTATAAACTGAGCCCAGTCCAGTCGGGGTTCGTTGAATATCACTATATATGTTGCCCCAAGCATACCCGTTTGAAACATTATGCTATTTCAGTTTTACTTGATATTCACTTAGCCGCTATTATTATGCATCTTACTGAACAGGGCCACCGGCCAAGACCATTGGGCTACTTTCGTGAACACAAATCATTACTCCCTTACATAGGCATAGGAACAGGGAGGGCAGAGCAGCAATGGCCCCTAACATTTAGGCCAAAAATTTCCTAAAATTTACATTTCTTCAAAACCAAATGCAGTGATTGATTCCTCAGGTTGAGATGAGTCCAAAAATGCAGAGAAAGTTGGTGTGCGTGTTGGGTGGGTGGGTTGAACTTGGGTTCACCTTAAAATAAGACCCAAAGTTTCGCTGAAACTGTTCGCCCCCCCCCCAACTTTTGTGATGTTCCTACGCCTCTGCTTCTTTATTTTTCAAATTGTTGATAAAAGACGTGCAGAGCATGCTTTTCAAAAATGGCCTTATCCATCTAGGAAAAATATTAACTGTGATTTCTTTATGCTAAGATTGTGTACAAAAACTTACATTGAAATCAAGGAGAAGGTAAATCACAAAAAAAACTTAATCATTCATTGTGAATAATTTATTGAAAGGCGAATATTTGGTTGGAGAGCAAAATTATTCAGCAGAAAATGGTCAAATTCCAAACACTGAAGACTTTGGATTTGAATAGCATGTATCACTTGCACTTCCATGTCCCCCTCAACCAGGTGCAAAATATCTTAAATGGGTGACAAGTTGTGGTAACACTGAAATACCTTGCACAAAAAATGAATGGTTGCCAGCAAGTAGCACAAGCATAAAATGTAGGTAGGTACGTACCTACCAAACATGTGCAAGTAACTGCAAGTAACTAACATAAGCTCAGTATTAGATAGCTGATAAAATGCATCCCACCCACACAAATAAATATTTCATCATAATCATATTGGTCCCATCACAATGCATGATTACTCACCGTCTTCAGATAAAAGCCGAGCACTGTAGCGTCAGCAGACGCAGCGGACCCAACACTCCCAAGGCACCGCGCGCGGTAATATGGCGACCGTTGTGCCCGACCGTTGGCGTTACTCGGCCGCAAATCTTCCACGTCAGGGTACTGTACCCGGCATCCAAGAGTACCCTAACATCCGGGAACATCCGGGACTTTTAGTCCCGCGGATGTTCGGCGGCGGGTACAGATAACGGGCCAGGCGGATACTTCCTGCAAATATGTGAGTGTATCCCGTGTCGGCGGGTAATGGTGACGCCCAATGCGTGTACTGTTCACTCTCCGATCGCGAGTCATTTCTTAACCCGCTTGTCGCTGATTACAACAACGCATTCGAAGGGTCTTTCATTGCAAAAAGCGGGTAGTATGAATAATAGTCGAGTGTTTTACCTGATACTTTCCCAACCCGCAAGTATCAACCCGGTTACAAAGAGTGAACACGTGTGGCACCACTCCTATGGCACGGATTCACCCACCAACGGCGAGTCGACTTGTTTTCAGTGCAGGCCGACAGGGCCGTGATTTTCCCGGCTGCCATCGAGCAGCGTTAGGCCTAAGGTGGTCTGTATGGACGGCAGCTCATATGCTAATTTCATTGCATATTTCATCAGCCTTCTTTGGCAATTTGTTTTCTGACTGGTTCACTTCCCTTTCCTCACTAGGAAAACGACGCTTCTAGCGTAATGCTACTCAAATCCCTACCATTTTAGTTATTGATTTTATCCATTTTTTACTAGAGCTTCTGCAAAAACGCTTATTTCAGCAGGTGTATTTTGTTCACTCAACAGCAATGTCTTAAAGGTCAATGTGACTTGTAATTATATGATGTATTTGATTGATCTTGTGCAAATAATAGTGCTGTAGAAGACAAGCACATTGCGTAAAATGTCACTTGGGTGTCCAATTCTTGGTGACAGAACCAACAGGACGCGTTCGACATCGACATCGTGACATCAGTGTGTCGGTGAGGCGGCTGTCACAACCGCCACTTCCTGCACATTGTTTCAAATGAAAACTGATGACCGTTCGAGAAAACATCCGACTTCTGGGGTCTGTCCATCGCCAGGCGTGACTTCGCCCTCAATGACCGCCAGCAAGTGAACTACAGAATACCTCAGAAGGGTTACAATCTGCATAGGTTGCCGCCGTATTTTGACGTCGAGTGTTTTCTCTGCGGGTCAGCCGATTACTACCACTCCAGGGGTTTGCGATCGGGACGGAGGGAGGTGCTCGTTAAACACACGGACCCTCTGGCGCTGCTGGGAGCCGTGTGGATACGGACAACCCTTTGTCAGACAGGCAGCCCTTCACTCGCATAGTTTCACACATATTAAACAGATCGTTTGTTTCGCTGAAGTGCCCCAGTCCACCCCAGTTGACCAGAGGTCTGAGCTGGCCCTCTCCCCATCCGTCGAATGACGGCGCCCGGCGCGAGCTATGATCGATGCACGCTCTAAAACACACACACAGTCGGCATTCCTCGCCGAGACCCATCACTATCAATATTCAATCGCGTCCCTCGGCGTGGAAAAACTAACTTATTTGCACCCGTCGGCGAAGGAGCACTGCGGGCGCGGCGCGGGCGCACCGGGGCGCCGCGGGGCGCCCTGAGAGGGCCGGCAGAAACAAAACACCGTGCCGACCCCGGCGCCCTTCGCCGCCGGAGGCTGACGGGGTAAACGCCTCGGAACCAACAACACACACACCGCCCTCCTCGTCGTCTCCGTGAGCGATCCGCTGTCTACGCGGCAGCTGCGACCGCCGTCTGTCGGCGGAGAGGGCGGTGTCGCGCGGAGAGGGCCGCGGTGTCGCGCTGACGGAGCGCCCGCCGCCGCCGTGCCGCCCCGAGTCGACGCCGGGGGCCGATCGTGGCCGGCGCGACGGCCGGCGATTATTCCGGCGAGGACGTGCCGCCGACACCGTCACGCCTGCAATGACATCGCTCCTTCTCTCGGGTCCGCTCCGCCGCCGGCAGCCACGCACCTGACTGGGCGCCGCTCCCGCCGGGCGCCCGTCTGCGCGCACCGCGGGCGCCGGCGCCCCGTGGCGCCCCGCGGCGCCCCGTGGCGCCGTGCAGGCCAACTGGTGACACGTGTGCCCGCGGCGCTCAGCGCAGAACGTGTGTGCAGAGCGCCGGCCGGCGCTCGTGTCGAGACACGCGCCGCGGGGGGCGCCTCCCCGACATCGCCTCTTGTCACGAGAGCAGGTGCTAATTGATTCACGACCCGTGTGTGTGTCGCCACGCCAAATTGGCGCTCTGCGTCGTCGCTCCAAATTGCTGCGCTGGTCAGCTAGTCGTGTCTGCCGACAGGGATGACGTACTGTTACAGGCACAAGTCGGGCCCGGTGAGTGAAATAATAAACAGCGGTCGGTAGTTATTCATCCGTCTGCCACCAACCGTAAACGCTGTAAACACATCGTATGGCTCGTGTCATCGTGTGACACAGGCAGCTAATGACTTTGGGTGGCGACTTGTCGCAACAACTTGTCAATGATTGGATGCAGACCGTGGCCTTATATGGCTGCGTGAAACAGGCGAGCTGTGGCAGTGCTTCAGTTGGTATGTCAGGGGCAAGCCCAATAGCATCTCCAGACTTCGTCACGAAAATAGACAATGCATAACCGTAGTGAATACAGCCTGTTCATAATTCCACTCGGACGAATCTGTTGCTAATTTTAGCACTTGTTTGTAAAGCTACCCATTTAATAGCAACAAAAAATGGCGCAATGAAATTAGTTAGAGCGTTGCCGACTCCATACCTACACGCAACAAATAGCCCATCAGCTCGCTCCGGCTCTTGTGCCTACTCATGCCCCCAATACCTATGTCTCATGACTTATATTTCACCACGCTGTTTCTGTCTGCCTCATTGACAATGCTACCACCAACGGAACTAAGAGGGAGCTATTAACCCTAACTGGCGCCAAGTTCTGCCGTCCTCCGCTGCCATTGTGACACGACCGGCGTTCGAACGGTGCTCCGTGCAGCCTCTCTAATCCGTCGCACGCGCTGCGTGTCGCGCCCGTCGCTTCCGAACGACTCCCGGGGTGGCCGTACGGGTCACCTACGGGCACCAGGACGTGCCGGCCGGCGGACGACGCTCCGGAACGGGCCGGAACGGGCCGGAACGGCGCCCGGGGACGGGCGATTCTCCGGGCGATGGGCCCTGCTGACCGTGCGGTGGCGGTGAAGAGAAGGAGGGGGGGGGGAGAGGGAGAGAGAGAGAGAGAGAGAGAGGGGGGGGAGAGGAGAGGGCGAGATGGCCATGGGAGAGGAAGGGGTTGTTGATAATGCAAATGTGGGAGGTGAGTGCAAACAGGAGATGACTGGCGAATGAGTAAACAGAATCAGTGAGCATAAGATGGAGGACGGTGGACGAATGGCGTTGGACGGTAAATGGCGAACAGCTTGGACGCCTTCAGACGCCGGTGACATTCCTTGTAGCTATCCTATGCTGCTCTCAAGTATGATAGGAAAGTAAATTTCCGCTAGCGCAACAATCTAATCTTTTTGTTTTACGCACCAACCCAATATTAGTCTTGCATTATCTCAATCCACTCATTATCAACGTCTAGTCGGGCCTCAAATTCAGCGTGCGTGACACTGTAATATGCGACGTCCGCCATCCATTGATATATGAGCCCGCTGTTCACCAGAATAGAACGGGGGTCATCTCGTCCAGCGGCCTCCTGATTCCTGACGTGACCTCCATGCGGGCTCCGGCTGCCGCCGTCTCACCATCCATTTTCATCTGGCGCCGGCCGCGGCGGCTTCTCGCGGCGCCGTATTTCTGGGCCCGGCACATTTCTGGCCCGATATTGCGGTCCGACGCGTCAGAAACGACGACCGACGATTCGCGTCGACTTCGGCAGGAACGTGTCGTCTGTCTCTTCCCCTCTCACTCTGTCTCCCTCTCTCCGGCGATGGTGAGGCCGTCCCCGACCGAGAGACTCCACAGAGCCCAGCAGGGCCGACAAGGGAGCTCGGAAAGCTCCCGGTGCGGCAGCGGTACCAGCGCGCGGCACCGGCCACAGCCAGGGAGAGGCCAGGAGGGCGAGCGAGCGCGCACGTCGATATTCGATCACAGTCGAGCAGGCTATTCTCCGACGGCGAGCCACCGGCGCGACAGAAAGCGACCGTCGAGAGGGACGAGAGGCTGAGTGGCCGCCATCCACCGGCCGACGAATGGGGGCGCGGTCGCGAACAATACGACATCGAACGAGGGTGCTTAAAATAGCCCTCCAGCCCTCCGAAATTCGGCGGAATGAAAGGCGGTTTTGTGGGCGATTGGCCCATCGAGCAGCTGTGAATTTGAGATCCGTGTTTGAATGCTAATCTCTCGCGGTGCGTGGTAGTCGGATCAGCGTAATTCGGGGGCTGACCCGTAATTCGGGAACTTCCTGGATTATTTTGAGCGACGGAATAATGCAGATTTTAGAATTATAAATGATCGCTGGGAAAAGTGAAATTAGTTCCTGTGTGTGATGTCACAGTCGAAAACGAAATGGTGTGTTACTACACTTAAATGAAGAATAATCTGTATTTACCAGTGCAGATGTATGTGCCTTAACAGCGTTACGTTTTTACACCCCATCCAGTGCTTCAGTCCCACTACTTCTTGTCTCAAACCATATCCTCCTGAGGCAAACTATTTAGATGGCTCAACGAGCCTTCCCAGCTTTCCTGCTGACGGTGCAACCATGGGCTAGCATTTTAAATGGAGGATTTAAGTTGCTCTGACATATGAGTCCCGCCGGAGCCCTTCATATGAGAGAAGCGCTCATACCAGCGAGGAGGCAGTCTGCACGCCATATGGCCTTAATATTTCATACCACTTTTAATTTCCTCACATCCTTTGGACCACCCAGCGCACATTAAACAGGCGGACACAGTTGTCACCCACATGTCTCCTCACCACCTGGTTGGCACCCCTCCTCCCTGTCCCCGCCGCCAGCGCGGGTCTCCCCAGCGGACCGTGCTTCCGGAAGATCCCACACGAAGAGACCCCGGTGCCACCGATTAATCAGCTCACTGTGCGGTCCCGCCGCAAAAACCCGCCGCCGCCGCTCCCAGACGTGACCGCGCCGCCAGCTGGGACCGGGCGAGGCGGACGACGGAGCGGCGACTGTGGTGGTGAACCGGGCTCTGAACCGTGCTCTGAACCGTGCTTTAGACCCTATTTAGACTCTTCCCTGAACCGTGCTCTGAACCGTGCTCTGAACCGTGCTCTGAACCGTGCTCTGAACCGTGCTTTAGACCCTATTTGGACTCTTCCCTGAACCGTGCTCTGAACTGTGCCCTGAACTGTGCTGAACCTACCCCTAAACCGGAAGGAACCCACCCCGAGATGTCAGGGAGTCTGCCCGGCTGACGAGTCATGCAGTCAGACCGCGCGGCACGGGTCTGGGAAAGCCAGCCTAGTCAGGCAGCTCGGCACGGGTGTGGGGAAGGCCAGAGGAGCCGCTGTTGAGAGACGAGGCCAGGGCGGGCGCGCTGCACTGTCTCCCTGACAGCTGGATGATACGGCGTGATGTACCGGAACAAACCCACCGGATTGTCGGGGTGCATGCTGATTCTGTGTCCTGTTCTCGTCACCGCACCCACAGCAGTTGACTCAGCAGGCTGTCAGCTCTCCGCCGTTTTGTACCTACAACATCCAGTCCGACATTTCCTATCTGATAAACGTCACATCACTCACGCTTCACATCACTTTCGGACCTCAAGCCGTGCAACGCAGCAAAAAATCGTCCGGAGACGCGTTTCTGCGTGATTAGCCGTCGCCAAAAAGGAAAACAGTTGTGACAGGTGCAGGATTGCGGGCGCAGTTTTGTAACGAGCCGGCCGTCTCGGCCAATCCTTTCCGTCCGTCTCATCATCGCAGCCATCAATCTGCGGGACGCACGCGGCTTTCATTGGCCGCCGGTGCCACAATGGCGGCCGCCGATAGAATCGGGGCCGACACCCGTACCCGAGTGACGGGCCGACACACGTCCGAGGGACCGAGTGACGGACAGACACGCCGTGTTTTGGCAGGTGGACAGCGGCTACCGAGGCGGTTTGAAAGGCGTCTGAACACGCAGCAAATTATCTCACTGACGGCTGGATGGGATGTGGGTGTGCTAATCCTTCGTTAAAGTTATTCTTTGTTCTCAATTGTCAATCGTTGTGAATCTTTGGAAAGGACAATGACCTGTTGATAACGCCTTTGGTTGACTGGGGACTGAACTTGGGTATTAATTAAACACGATAAATCATATCTTCGTCTCTGTCCTTGTTGGCCTGTACTGTACCTTTCGCCAGAAAACCTCATGTAATTTCAGATTTATAAAGTAAGTTTACTCGGTCATTTACTAGAAATAGATACACTTATATCAAGTATGTTATTGAAATATCAGCAGGGGTGGGTAGCACTTGCCGTGGAGCACATGGTGCCTAATGCCTGTCCATCTTTATTTCATAAATCACTTAAATCATGCTTTGATTTTCCACGCGATTGATTGAGCTCTTACATGCAGGTTGCAACGTTTCTAAGAAGGATGATCAAGGCGTTGCAAACTGTTCGTTGAACAAGCATGTTAATAGCATATTATCACGTAGATACGGGAGAATGCAAAGAACGGTAATTGCATTATTAAGTCGACACGAATTGCCGGCTACTGCGATGGCATTCGTGACTCCTACTTGTTATAGACATGACTCAAGCACATAACTTGATGAACGATTTTTGCCTAGCCACCGAACTTCCACCAGTCTCCGACCATTGTGCCATATTGTTCACTATCCCATGCAACTCGGCTGGGTGCACTTCAGGCCCCGGTCGTATGAAATCCGTAAATACTACTGTGGTGCCTCCAGTGTAGCCCGCGGTGTCATTCTCGGTATTATAACACTCCATATATAACGCGTCACGGGCCAAACGAGCTTCATGGAGCTCGTTTCCGCCGTAGCGAGCAATCACGACGGCACTTTAATAGTTTCTGAACTCTTTCTCGCGGCTCTAATAGCCAATACCTGGTGGTGGTGTTCCGTAAAATCCTATTCGGCGCGAGTCGTGCCGCCGAGTTAACTGCACGCTCTGCGGCTCGTTCCAGGGTGCACGCTATGCGGTCGGCTCTGTGACTGTGCCGGTGACTGAAGACGGACGATGGCCCGCCCGCCCATGGAGTTGTCCCCGCGGCGCCGGAGGCTGCTGCTGCTGCAGGCCATCGTCACCTGCTGGTCGATCGGACGTAGCAACGGTCTCACTCTGGGTGAGTTGAATGAACAATGTTTTGGACGTTTTTAAATTACTTTAAAGCCCACTAAGATTCTCATCTTATGCTTATTCACATTTAGAGTTGCATAATTAATATCTCTGTCTGATCAATCACTCATCCTATCTGCCACCAACTCCTTGGACTTTTACGAACTTCCCCCTCCCTCTCTCAGACCAATGCGACCACGCGCTGGGGATGGAGTCGGGCGAGATCAACGACCACCAGATCAGTGCCAGCTCCTCATACAACGAGAACAACGTGGGTCCGCACAGCGGCCGGATCCGCACCGAGCACCGCGGCGGTGCCTGGTGTCCTCAGCCGGTCATCACCAGCCAGGTGCACGAGTACCTGCAGATCGACCTGGGTCGGGTCACCGTCGTCACCGCCGCCGAGACACAGGGACGCTTCGGTAACGGGCGCGGTGTCGAGTGGGCCGAGAAGTACGCGCTGCAGTACTGGCGACCGGGTGCCGAGGGCGACACCGGCTGGAGGACCTATAGGAACGCCTCCGGGCACACGGTGATGGACGGCAATGTGAACTCGTACATGGCGCACAAGACGGTGCTGAACCCGCCTCTGATTGCGTCCAAGGTGCGCGTCGTGCCCAAAAGTGACCACCCGAGGACGGTGTGCCTGCGAGCCGAGCTGCACGGATGTAGGTACACAGGTATGTGGCGCGGGGTACACGGATACATGGGATGAGTACACTGGTACCGGGGCTCGGGGTCGCTTGGACATTGCAGCACTTGTCACCCAAAGGGAGTTACAAGTTGAAGTAACTTAGCATCCGTTTTCTTTCACTGGCTGTGCGTGTTGTTTGTTTTTATCGAGAGGAGAAGTTCCATTTAAGTGTTTATTCGATCTTTGTCGTGGTTGGTAGTCCGGAAAGGTTTGCTTTTGAACTTATCTAAGTCTTAAGTGGTTCTCTGGTAATCTCGAAACTTATCAGTGTTGCTGAGACCCTGCAGAACGTAGTAGTTTCTTCCTTTGTCCCATGTTTTGCGGACAAAGTTTTTCGGTCACAAATGTTGACAGTTATTTACAGCAATTTCCGATGCTCTTCAACTCAAAGTATTGAACATCGGTATGTTTCATCCGAAGTTAAATCCGAGTGACGTAAAATGATAAAAAGCTATAAATGAAAAACGTAACGTATATCAATCGCGACTCGATCGTCTCATCAATACTTGCTCCACGCCAAAGCATTTACCATATCCTTTCCGTTTCATTTCCAGCCGGCATCGACAGCTACAGCATGGACGTGCCGGATGCCCGGTGGCCCGACCTGACCTACGACGGCGTCGGATCGGCCAAGGTCATGAAGAATGGTCTGGGCCAGCTCACCGACGGTCATGTCGGCAACAACGACATTACAAGTGAGTCAGCGTGCTTCTTGGGGCATGTTGTGTATGATAATTCTGATTTCTAATGCCCAGCGCTACGAGCGTAATATGCGTAGTACATTGGTTCCAGCTGTTCGATTTTGAAAGAAGAAAAAGATCATGGTCCAATAGATGCAGCAACTCTATGAAGGAGCACTGACGCTGAAGAAGTTACCCCGATAGGCGAATATTCGGTTTCAAGAGGTTGATGTTAGTGGAAAATCGGAACTGAAACGGTAAACATCTCTCGGCGGCCGGCGCCGCCAGCGCGCTGCAGTGCAGATAATTCTAAACAGCTATTAGCGAGGAATTCAAAGTTAAATGTGACTTATTTGTCACGTTGTTTAATAATGCTTCCTGGAATGTGTTTATGCTGATTTTCAATACTGTTATTTTCTTGTGGGGCAGGATACAGTTTGGAGGAAAAATGCACAAGATTGACTAACAAGTTTCTTCAGGAATTCAGCGTAACTTCTGTCCAATATGCATGCCGAAGCCAATGCTTTTGGCAAAATGTCTATGATAAAAATAAGCTTTGACGAGGGAGAGATGCACGGAAGCAATCACTTCGGGATTGAGTTATCCATGTTCAGCTCACCATTCGGACCACCTGTTTTTCCTGTCATCTTCGCAATTGGGTCAAAATGTCTCAGGCGACATCTCTACTGGCTTCCTCTGCCGCCTGCGTTAATCAATAGCCCACTCCGGCGGTCTCGGCTGGGCGCGCTGCACGCGTCACGTGCGAGCTGGCTGGTCCCGGTGACACGCCGGTCGTCTATTTCTGCGTGCCCGGGGCATTCCTGCGCTGTGCCGCCCAGCAGCTGTGGGTGCCGCCGACCGAAATCCGCTGATGAGCGATCGGTTCGCGCTGACATCGATTAGCGACCTGGATCAGCTGCACCCGGGGCCAGTGAGAGAGGGATGGCCGGCAATTAGCGGGTGACGAGAAACCGGTGACCCGGCTGGTCGACAGGGCTCCGAAAGATGGCTGACCGGGATCTCTGACGTGGTGAACCACCAGAGGTTGAATGAGGTGTAAGAAATATGTCGGAGAAACGTGCCAACTAGATGTGCTGTGTGGTTAAGGGCATTTGAGCTCTCCGAAGGTAACTTTGATGAGAGCACAGACAAATCATATTTAAAATTGGGGGAGAGCAGAGGAAGAAAGAGGAGAGAGAGAGAGAGAGAGAGAGAGAGAGAGAGAGAGAGAGAGAGAGAGAGAGAGAGAGAGAGAGGCAGATATTGTTGTGGTTTGCATTGCAAGTTTTGATGCATCGACTGTTGGCATTGCTTCTGATGTCCAATGAAAATACTTATATATGTTATGAATGTACGAAGTTCTCCATTTATCAGGTCCGATGTAGCTTCGGTAGAGTTTGTTCAGATCATGTCAAGATCAGTAGGTGGAACTGATCAGCATTCATCAGGGAAGATCAGCTGAACACTGTTTACAAATGAACCATTAGAGGCTGAAACTCAATTTGTTTAAATATTGGTGTTTGCAATGAAAATAAAACTAGTAATTGGCACGAATTTTTCATTCACCCTGTTGCGAATAATGCATTTAGGTATCCTGATGGGGCCTGATGAACATCAACAAGATCAACACGTTTCAATCGCTTGCAACAAAAACGCGATGTAAATTGTTTTTGCTATTGTAATGCACAAATAATTCACACTGTAAGCGAGCAGTTCAATCATTCTTATGGTTCACCTTCTGTTATACAAGTCCCGATAGTGAATCAGCCTGCTGGCGAGTTTTATGTTCCATGCCTGCTTTATCACGTGTTTCGCGCGGCGCGCGCCCCCGGGGCGTTATCTCTGGCCCGCCGTTAATCATGTTCAGCCGAGGTGGCTCAGAGTGGATTGGCCGCATACGTGCCGCCGTTCAATCTACTTACCGACGGTCGTTACCCGACTGTTAATTACACCACGTGACCGGAATTGATCGTCCAAGTCGATACCCGATTACCAAAGTTTGTTTTATCCGAGCTTCCGACGAAATTGCCTGGCTGGGTGTAAAGAAGAAACTAAGCGTAACGACCGAGCTAACATCAGTGCGCCTGAATTATTCGGCTATATCATAAAAGCAGTGCAGTGCAGTGGTAATATTTGCTACCTTGGTAAAAGCAAATATTGAAATGCCGCTTCGCTTGCTGAGAAGCTTTGAAATGGCGCGCACTTATTTCGTTCGACCTCCGGTTTATAAATCCCTGTTTTCTTGTGAGCTAGGACTTCGATTCTAATTCTATCAGCGAGCCTATTTCCTCCAATGTCAACAAGCTGCACAGAACTGAAAAAAAAACTTTGAACGCAGCACCAAACATGCCGGGATTCTGAGGCATTCAGTCAATCGTCCACCGGCAATAGCCTTGATCTGATCATCCGGAGCGACGTCAGTTCGGAGAAACAAGTCTTTCCCGGTACCGGAGATCAACTTTGTCCCTCTGAATTGTCATGTGACTGAATTCACTGTCCTTGCTTTTGACACGTGGCTGTTCTAACCACACGTGGCGTTCTATGACACACGGTTGACCCGTTTCTGACCCGCGTCTGTCCGTGTCGACAGGACCCGAGTGGGTGGGCTGGCGGAGGACGGCCGGCCAGACCGTCACCATCACCTTCCGCTTCAGCGGGCTCAGGGAACTGGAGGCGGCCACCTTCTTCGTCAGCAACCACTTCACCGCCAACGCTAGGGTGAGTCGGGGAGAGCTGCCCGGTCCTATGGGAGTCGGGGAGAGCTGCCCGGTCCATATGGGAGTCGGGGAGAGCTGCCCGGTCCTCCAGGGGAGTCGGGGAGCCGTGCGGTGCTTTAGGGTGATAGGAGCCGGTTTGTGTCCCTCCTACAGGGTGAGGTGGAGCCCTCTGAGCACATAAGGGTCCTCTAGAGTGAGGTGGGAGATGCATTTGGAGTAGGTACTGATGGCAAGGTGTGCTGGAGACATTAATATGAGCACAGTTTAGGATATTCGGAAACATCAACTAGGCGTGCTCCCAGTCGCTGTCAGTGTCAGGGTGCGGTATAAGTACAACAACATAATGTGGAAGTGACTTGGCCTTTGATATTTTCACACCTCGCTGTTCATTATCCACAAGTCACAACAAAGCTGCAGTGCAAATTAATTATCGTTTACCGAGATGTGGTAAACAAATAAGATATCCACACGAATTATCCGCAAATTATCATCGTCCTACCATCAATTACCATCGTAGTTTGAAAGGGCTAAGACAAAAACTTCCATCTTCTCACCAGTCAGTCCTACTCGATTCGACAAGCCCAGTGTAAAACTCGACGGTCTCAGGCTTACAGCAGACCACTGCGCGGTAGCACCCCGCTAAGTGACTGTGCACACACGACTGACGAGTGCGAATGGCACACATCAATTCACATTCACCCGAGGTCTATCGGCGGCGCGGTCACTGCCAATCCTCGGTTACAGCTCTTTGTCAAGCCATCGAACTGCGATGGATGATCACGATTATGCAGTATCGTTTTATTACAGTTTAGTAGTCGCGATTAACTGCACATTCAGCGGTGACTTGAAGGGAGCCGACGGTTGGCTGTTATCGCTAGCCATCTGAAACGAGCTTCATCGCCCTCTCATAAACAGGTGGCCGTAAAACCAAATTAGTCGCGCCCATCTCATATGTGCCTATTGTTTGACCTCTGACCACAATACGGTGTGCCCCGCCCCCGAGTGTGGTGATGGCCAGTTTGTGACCTCACCGTGACCTGCAGCTTATCCGTGACCTCGCCGTGACCTCCGACTGACCCGTGACCTGCCCGCCACCCGTGGCAGATATTTTCGGAGGCGGCGTTGCGTTTCTCTCTGGACGGAGAGGTTTACACGGACACTGCCGTGAAGCTGAGGCCGGACGCGGATCGCATTTTCGAGGACTCTCGTGAACTGCGGATTAGTCTGCATCGTCAAGTGGCGCGGCTTGTCCGCATCGACCTGACCGCCGCTGACACCTGGACACTTATCTCCGAAATCAACTTCGAGGGCGGTGAGTGTTCAATGCGTATTCCTCTCTGAACGCCATTTTAATTTGCTGAGATATTATCGTGTGAGCTGCAGTGTGCTGTCTTTCGTAATCTATCCCCGAGGCATTGTTTTATACCACGATGCTGTTTTTGTCCCTTGTGGGGTTAAAGGCTGTGGTAAATGAGACTGATCTAGGATCTCATTTAGAGAGCCGTGTCATTCTCTATAGTTTGTTTTGACGCCAGATATAAACTGATCTGAGTGACGCTGTCGGCCGTATATTCCGCCCCGTGACCTGCTATAGCGCCCGGGGTCGTCACGGAACGCGACCCCGGGTCACAGCCTCCACCTTTATAGTCGCACCATCCCGGCTTAGAGCAGCGACGCCGCTTTCAGCGTTTGATCCCGAATAGTGATCTGCGATCAGATAAGGTTTCCGTTCATGCACGGGCCGCGCCGTAAAATGTTTACTATCGCCCTGACCCTATTGCGTTACGGCTCTGGCTGTCCAACCCCATTGGTTTCATGTATCGATTGGGGCCAGTTTTTACCCCACGCATGATGAGCGTTTCGGACCTCGGCGACTCGCCTGGGGGGGGGGGGGGGGGTTCGGACCGCCGCGGCGACGGCGGTGACTCTGTCGTCATCGATGCGTTCCCAGCTGCGCCGGCCGGCTCATGCGGTCGTTTTTGTGCCGATCAAAGCTAACGTCGGTCGTAACTCAGCCGGGGCCCGTAAGCCAAACAAGCGGCGGCGGCGGCGGCGCGCCCGTCTGCGGGCCGCTCTGCGGTGACCCAGAGAAAGACCCCCTCCCCCCTGGCAGAGGGTGAGGGGGACAGAGTCGTGCACGGTCGCCGGAATTTAGTGCTGATGGCAGCTGTGTCGCCGGCTCGGCACGGATCTCACTCAATATCGGAGGATCACGATCGCCACCTGCTGCGGGAATGAGTCGCCCCGAGTTCCGGAAAACGGACCAACGAGAGACACATCGCAGAGCCGCTGCTGATACTCTTCGCGCAGCGAAATGGAAGTTCTAATCATTCGGGAACGCAATCATTCCAAACAGAATGAGATTCGGATGGGGAGTTTTCCATTGGCCTGTCGTCAGAATCTATCTTCGCTCTCGCGCTCAGTGACTCGATCCGTTGAGGCTCTCGCGTAGGCAATCAAATAGCAGAAAATGAACGCGCTAAATTATGCATACTGACTCTGCAATTTGCATAATTAGGGGTTCAGATTTAGTGTTGCTGTAGGATCCTGTGAAGGGAAGGATCTTCTGTGGAGTGATAAAGCTAAGAAGATACCGGGAACGGGCACAGGGCTCAAATGGCATTGGTTAGGCTCCTTCGTAAAGATTCACCCACCGAATAAAATCGTGTGCAGATTAAGCTCGAAGTTCATTAACATCTCACTTCTTTTTATTGAACTAATGCGAAACAAAGCCAAATACTGTGATCAACAATCGTTATAATTAAAGATGAACAAAACTAATTATAGTACATTTTTGCCACCGACGCATGTTAAAAAAGTTCAGTTAAATTTTTGTATAAAGGTGGCCTGCTGAAAGCCAGAAGCGCGAGAGACGGTTAATTTCAGTCGACGCCAAAACTCGGAAATGCCTATCAAAACCCATGCATAAAAACACGGCGATTAATTTCATTATACGGCAGTTTTCTTCTCTTCAAAAGCTCCCTGTTAAAATGCGTTCGATGACTGAAACTTCAATAAAAGTCCGGTCATAGAAGCTTGCAGCTTGGAATAAAATAAATTGCGAAACAGGTTGACAGGTGAATATTGGAAAGAACACAGCCTTAATTTTCAAAGAGATGGCTTAGCAGGTTACACAGAAATTTAGAAGGCAGATTTCGAGGCATACTTAGTTCTCAAGAGACAGTGAAAAGAGCAATTGAAGATGACCCTTACAAAACGGGAAGAACAGCACTGCCAGGAGCCAGTGTTCGTAGTAAGATCGACGTTTGTTATCATATACCTTCATGGATATTGAATGTCAAAATATAGGAAAGAGGAGGGAACGCAACGACATTTTCCACTAATGAGGACAAAGCATGTCTCCGCAACGCCTACTCCTCACTCGCAATTGCTTCGTAGCATGAATGTCTAATAAAAGTAACAGACGCGTCTCGCATGTTTACTAAGAAATATCTGAGAAATGAGGGATGAATTTCAAGCAAAATACGACGTGGTAGGCAATTTACAATTTGTATAGGGATATACACTGAGACTAAGTGGTAGATTAATTTCGTTATTCGCCCATCGTGTGTTAAAGTCCATTGGCAATAATTTTCATTATACGCCCAAAGTTTTACCCATTTGCTGCCCCCCCCCATCTTCCGTGCCCCTCCTTGATGTCGAAGCCCAAAAGCGAACCCTTGCTCAGAGATGCGTTGGTGCTCGGTGCCAAAAATTTACTATAATAAATTTAATTTCCCGGTCCGAATACTATACCAGCCTTGATACGGTCGCTTTTCCTCAAGGGTGTTTTCATTGAATGTGCTCGCAGGCTCGCACATTCAATGCGAAAATTGCACTCATTTCATTCGTGCAATTTTCGAAAATAGCATCCTCACTCCGTTCGGACGCTATTTTCGATAAAATAATGTCCTCACTTCGTTCGGACATTATTTTAAAACACCCTTGGGAAAGCGACCGAATAATGTCTGGTATAGTGCTCGGACCCGGCAATTAAATATATATTAACCCTAATACAAATCTCGTGTCATGTAAGTCCCCTCACGGACCAGATGACACGCGCGATACCCACGAACACACGTTCCCGTCACAACAAATTGGCCGGGACGCGCGTCCCCTGATTTCCGCGTCCCATCGATCTCATCACCGGTCCAGGGAGGGGAGGTTAATCCCAATCAGCAGGTGTGTCTCCAGCTGGCCGCTCTGACCCTAATCTGACCCTGTGTCCGCTTCCCAGCACCGTCCACCGCCAACATTACACACCTGGTTGCTGCGGGCGGCGCGGCGGCGGCCGGCGGTGATGACGGCGTGGCGCCAACGCCCGGTCCGGCGGCGGCCGACAGCGGCGGCTCGGCGGCACCGCTAGCCGTCATCCTGGGTGTGCTCGGTCTGGTGCTGCTACTGCTCTCGGCCCTGGTCGGGTATGTGGTGCGCGCCGGACGGCGGAGGAAGGTGGCCGGCGGTCCGAGTCCCACGCCGCTGCCGCTGCCGCGCACCCTCAACATGAAGGAGCTGCGGCTGAACATGCACCTGGCCGCCGGGCCCGGCTACGCCCGGTCACACGGCGACGTGTACGGACCGCTGCCGGCCGAGGAGGACAAGGTGGGCCTGTGTGGCTCCGAGCCGTACAGAGTGGTCCGGCTGAACCCCGACTACAACACGACCGGGCAGAGGACGGCGCGGCGCGACCAGCGGACCCCAGGTCAGTCCTGAACCATTCACACCGCACGGGTTTCGTGTAAAATTACGGGTCAGATCTACCGCCTATTACATGTCAATTTCTTCCTCCGACTCCGCTTGACAAATGCTCATTAGTGCGGTATTGGGTCAGGGTTAAAAGGGTGATCGGGCTTTCAGTGACACCAACTACCGTTAAAATGCCAGTCATGTTTGGAACCTGTGGGATCGGCCGAACGCATCCGACATTTCGGAGCTCTGCTCTGATATACCGGGTCACGAGTTTGGAAATCAGAAAGGTCCGCCTGATGATGCCATTGTCCGGGAGGTGAAAGGATGCTGTGCGTGAAACGGGGCGCACTCTGACCAACGAGACGGTGCCGGCCCAGTTCGGGGAGATAAATCACCGACACGCATAAATCACAATCAACACAGTGACCACACCTGGGTGTTCCGGGCGCAGGCATGAGTTAGCCGTATTCCACCCACAAGTCCCACATGGCACTATGTATATTCCATCGTATCGGCCGCTATATCTTTTCAGTGCTATCACGAGCAGGCTGTAACGTATGCAACTCCAGCTTTGTATTTTGCTGGGTCGCTCTCTGCCTGCTCACTGTCGTACATACGACCAGCCATCAAATTTACCCGTCCTCCCCCACAGACACCTCCTACGACTACGCCGTTCCCGTCGACAACGACACGCCGCCGCCGCCGTTCACCGACTGCGTGCCGCCGGCGGCGCGCAGCCCGGCCGACCCGTGGGACAACCCCAGCTACAAACAGTCGCCGAGCGGCACCACCCAGTCCAGCAGCCAGCCGTCGCTCTGTAACCTGGCCGAGCTGCTGCCGCCGCCGCCGCTGCCGCCGCCGCCGCCCGAGCCGCCGGCCGCCGCCACCCTGTCACGCCGCCGCCGCGTGCTGGCCCGCTCCGTGGAGGGCGTCACCGGCACCTGCGTCTGGCAGACCAGGAGGGCCGATGTGGGTCTGGCGGACGTGCGAGAAGTCGGAACCGACATGATCAAAAGGAGAGAGAAGATCGGAGAGGGACGCTTCGGGGAGGTGAGTCACCAGACGCTGAGGCGGGGAGTGATGACCGCTGAGTTTTACTGCTGTTTTTTTCATTCGTGTAATATCGTTTACCAAAGCCGATGTGCCACCACGGAATTCATAGCGGAGCTAACAGAGCCTTCCCTCGTCCCTCGCGTGTCGTAAGTCGAAATGAAACGCCCGCTTCGCATCCCATTTCCAAAGTTATAACACCTCCCTCCCCTGCCGGCGGCTTCGTTTCAGATTTTCTCGTGCGAGGTGCACTTTCCGTCGTCTCCGGACAGTCCGTACCAGGCGCCGTCGCGGCTGGTCTCTGCGCGCTGTCTGCGCACCTCCGCCCCCGGGGACGCGGCCTGCCGGCTGCGCGCCGAGGCCGAGCCCCTCAGCCGCGTCTCCGACCCGCACGTCACCCGTCTGCTGGGTGTGTGTACGATGGACGAGTCGCCCTGCCTGCTGGTGGAGTACATGGAGCGCGGCGACCTGAACCAGTTCCTCCGGAGGACGCAGCTCGACCCGGGCAGGCCCAGCCAGCGACCGCTAGAGTGAGTAACGCATGACGAAGTTTCATTTCGTTTATTCGTTAGGCGCTTCGGTCCGCATGATGAGATGACGAACTCGAACATGAGTTTGTTTATAAGTGCAATTAACCAACAGTTTCGGAAGTCCTTAAACGTTTGCACCGAAGTTCTTGTTCAGCCCGCTGTTCGCTCGAAATATTCGGGGCGTGGCCCGTGGAAGAGCCGCTCGCGCTGGGTGGCCCTTTATAGTGCTGGCTTCCGTGTTTGGCCGGTCCTCTATCACGGTGATTAGCTGTTTTTATTGGCTTTAATCGGACTCCCCACGATCTGACGCCCTTTCGAATCTCTCGGTCAGGGCCGGCGGCACGGCTTTACGATCCATTTTGTCGCCCGGATTGGACACTCTAAGTTGGACAGTTATCGACTCGGTTAAGTGCGTCGACCGTCGGCGAATGGAGCCGACTGCGGTCGGACACGACTCTGAATAAAACATGAAATGCATTCTCTGCCGTTAGAACTAGTCGTCGCGACTGGTCAGCACCAACTGAGTAGAAACGGGAGGGACGGACCGGGAACTTAACATCAGGCGTTGAATGTCCCCTTTCTCATCCTCCTCGGCAGGTACGGCTCTCTGATCTACATGGCCACCCAAGTGGCGGCCGGGATGAAGCACCTGGAAACTCTGGGGATAGTGCACCGTGACCTGGCGGCCAGGAACTGCCTGGTGGGTCACCAGCTGCAGGTCAAGGTCGGCGACCTGGGGCCGAGCCGGGCCCAGTACGCCAGCGACTACGTCACGCTGCCCGACGGCCGGGTGGTGCCACTGCGCTGGCACGCCCCGGAGGCCCTCTTTACGGTGAGTGCGCCACGCTGACGGCGGATTGGGGATCGGGCGGTGGGGACGGCTCCCAGCCGTGGTATTTACGATACGGGATCGGTGAGAGGTGCCGGGTGTTTGTATCGGTGATGCTATCGACCTGATCGCAGAAGTGGACAGCTTAGTGGTGTTTATGTCTCCCTCCGCGGGAGGATTCGGTGGGCATCTTTTGCCGAGCGGGCCGTTCGGCGTTCCTGCGGCGGTTTTTGTGCAGGCGCGCGATTGTCAGGTGCGGTTGGTGCCGGTGAGATCCTGGCGTTTTTACGGTGCCATCTGCTACTGTCCAGACGGCCGATTGTGGGCGACGACCACCGACTCATGGAGGCCTGTGGTGCCTTTGTTCGAACTAGCCTCTCTGTGTTCGCTTCATGTTCGTCACTTCTTGCTAGTTTTCGCTGTGCGTGAGTGCGGGTGTACGTGTCTGTGGTATACGATTGTGTACTTATAGCGACTGCGCTGTGCGTTGACCGTCTCTGGATGTGCCGCGCTGTGTTGTGGTGTGCCTCGGCTGCTGGGGGCCGTTTACCGTCCGCTGCCGACCCCACGCCGGCGCAGTGCCCGTGTAATCGGCCCCAATTGGTCTGTGCCACCACCTGCTCCGGCTGTGCCGTGTCGCCGCCGCGCTATCTCCAGCGACCAGTCGGCGCCGGTCGCCGCAGATGAGATGGTGGCTCCAGTCGGCCGGTCGCCGTCTCCGGAGACCTTATCGTCCACTGGGAGACCATGCGGGCCTTATCTGGTGGCTGCTTACCCCGTCTGGGTACCCAGCTCCGTTTAAACACGGGGTCAGACCCGCGGGCAGTGTCGCGGAAGGAGTTTTAGCGGCGCGCTGCTGGTTCCGAGGTGCCGGTGTGGATTTTGTGGACTGTTCTGAGTGCTGGCTGGGGTTTACGAGCGCTCATGTGGGGGTCGTTTGTTCCGAGTGCGGAGCCATTGATCTTGCGGCGAGAGCCGGTGACCCGGCCTGACCTTTGGTTGACCAGCACTGGCTCACTATGACTGCTAATGACCCTGAGTGCTATTGGTCGGGGTACTAAGGAAGCTTGTTATAACTTAGACCATTTTCCATGACCTATACCAACCTTTCATCACCTGTCCCTAAAGTTCACGGCCCTCTCTGACCTCTCTCCGCTGCTCTTCCTCAGGAGCAGTGCAGCTCGTCCTCGGACGTGTGGTCGTTCTCGGTGACCCTCTGGGAGATCCTGACCTGGTGTCGGCTCCAGCCGCTGGCGCACCTCTCGGACGCAGCCGTCACCGACCGGCTGGCCAGCTACCTGCCGCCGGTCAGCTGCGCGGAGCAGCTGCTCCAGCAGCCCAACGTCTGCCCCAGAGAGATCTTCGACCTGATGTGCGAGTGCTGGCGCGTCGACCCGACCGCGCGTCCCACCTTCGGCGAGATCCACATGTTCCTGCAGAGGAAAAACCTCGGCTTCGAGCCGGTCACTGACGGAACGTGATGGGACAGAGGGTGAGAAAAGGAGAGGGGCGAGGACAGAGATAAACTATGTGGACTGAGTGCGAGGCCCCGGTTTGAGTGTTCGGTGGTGGAGAAATGACAGCCCCGGCGAACGACTCGCTGATGCACCTTTATGCCGAGTGGACTTTCGAGCCGTGGCGAATCTAGCGGAAGGAACAAGTCGGGCAGCTTTGTGTCGGTCGGGACAGCCTGACGAACTCAGTGCGACTACTTCGTCACCTCGCTCACCGTTCCTGGGGCCCGGCGTCCGGTGACTGTTCCCGTCCCTCCCACCCAATGGATGTCGTACCGCTGGCTCCTCCCACCTTCAGCCTGTCTTCCATCCACCTGTTCCGCTTCGGGAGCATCATATCACGACAGCCGGCTGACGGTGACGGCCGGCTGGTGCGTCTTCAGAGCGTCCCGGTCCCGGCTCTGACATATCCCGCTCCCCCCGCGCCCCCGGCCCGCCCCCAGTCGCCATATACCCGGTTGTGATACACGGGGCGCAGAGTTCGGCCCAGAGAAGCTAGCTCCTTATTTATGTGTGCCCGAGCTCCGGAAGTGTTAGGGGCAAAGTGTAAAGATATCTATGAGAGGCTTTGTTGTTCGGTGTACGATGTATACGACGTCGTGGCGCTTCTTTGCTTCCGCATGCTATATTTATGACGATCTCATTTGTCAACCCTGGAGTTTTTCATCTATAAATATGCCGTGCCGCCGCGCCCCTTCAGTGCTGCGGCCTTGTTTCTGGTGTTTGTAAAATTTTAATCGACGTCACAATGATTGTGTCCCGGTATTCATCCGATTACTACCCACAACTGAAAGTGTTTGTAACAATGTAAGATGACCTTTTAAATGTAGGTAATTGTGTGGAATATTTTTCCACATCATACCAAATACATTCGATAACATCCTTAGCAGTGTTTGTGTTATAAACGATAATTTTTGCTAAAGAAACACGGACAAGAAGATCGACGGGTGTGTCGTAGAGGAGAAAAAGTGGGTAAATAATTCAAAAGCTGCAATGCCATCGATACCTCTCATAAGCCATAAGACCACATGGGATGTCATTACGCTCTCTCTCGCTCCACTTTCACACGCCAATTATAGTAATATTCACCCGTTCGCTACTCGCGTGATTTTTTATTTGGACTCTCTATTAGACTCGTGACCCTGACGGTTTTGAACTCGGGTTGAGAACGACTCGTGCTCGAAAACAGTCGGCGGCTCCGGGGGCGGTGAGTGGGGCGGGAGGGGAGGAGGTTCCGATCCGATCTGGCGCTGCTAATCGGATCGGTCGCGCTCGGACACGGCTCATCAGAGCGGCGAGCCGACCGGCGCGCCGAACAGAGGCGGACAGCTGCAGACAAAACGGCGAGCGTGAGTGAGGCGGACCACCCACCACCCTCCGCGCCCGCCTGCCATTCGCCATTCACCGTCCACCGTCCACCGTCCACAGTCCATTACATTCCGGCCACCGTCCACCGTCCACCGTCCACTGTCGCCGTCGACTGTCCACCGTCCACCGTCTGCTGTCCACCGTCCACCATCCACCTTCCACCGTCCACTGTCCACCGTCCACTTTCCACCGTCCATTGTCCACTTTCCACCGTTCGTCTTCTGTCCACCGTCAACCTCCCACTGTCCACCGTCCGCCGTTCAATGGTGAATGACCGGACAATAAAGGCAGAATAATCTGCGTATCAGGGAAGGCTGAATGCCCTGTGGTCGAAGGCCAGGCGGAGTAAGGAAGGGACCCGTGTTGTGGCGAGGGCTTAGCAGAGCGGACGAGGGAAGGATTTGCCAGTGTTGTGGCCAGGGTGAAGTTAGGGGAAAGGCCTGGGTTGGGAGCGAGAGATTAGCGAGGTCCGTAAAATGCTGGACGATCCTAAATAGTTATATTGTATAAACAATGATAATTCTGCTTTTGTAACTCATACACTGGCATGGACTTTCGGTAATCAAGGACGTTATGTCAATATGTCATTCTGTGATAACCAGACCTCATCTCGCGCTCTCTGTTCCGCTCCTCATTTCTAACAAGATCATTTCCAATCACCGACACCAATCACCACCCCACTCTGACGAGCGACACTCGCTCGGTGGTGCATCGAGTGACGCTCTCCCAGTTCCTCCCATATCGCCGCCTCTCTCGGAATCGACCACGACGCTGAGCGCCAACAGCACCTAACGTCGTTGCCGAAATTCAATCGTCGCCGCCGACGGGCGACGACGGGCAATCGTCGATAAGCGCTCGCTGTGCTCGACGTCCCATTCCAGGCGGCGGCGGCTCTCTTTTCTCCCGGCGTCGGAGGCGACGAAGCGGCGCCGTCGAGTCGATGTCGTTCGACTCCGCTCGGCTCGGCGGGGGAGGGTGATTGTTCGACCACCTGCACTGTGGCGCCGCGCTGGGCCGCCGCGCCGGGCCGCTGCTCTGGGCCGCCGCGCCGGGTCGGGTCTGCGGGGACTGGGGACGCCCGCGGCCGCTGCTGTGACGGGGCCGGCTGCACGCCGCCCCCTCGCTCCCAAAGCGTGCCGCCGGCCGCGGGAGCAGCTGTCCACGCCGGGAATTAATCAGACTAATCCGCTAGCTATCAATCGCCCCGGGCGCCGCTGCTGACGCGCGCCGGGCCGCTCCGGCACGAGCAAGTGGCGCCATTTGGGACGGCCGAGCGCTCCGCGGCGCGGCGACGGGAGCGGTGGGGGCGGCGGGGGGAGGGGTGGAGAGGAAGCAGCGACCGCGAAGCTTTATTCGCAGTTTGTTACTATGTGATAGCATTTAGAATATAAAATTAACGTACAACCACTGACAGCACTCAGCTTTCAGAATACGATTTGATATGCGTAAAAACACCGATTTTGTCATAGCAAAAAATTGGCCAAGAAAACAAATCAAGTAAGCTGACCTACAAAGTGGCACTATAATCTTCGTTAGTAGCTGCCGGGAACGTCGCCGTTGCGCTGACTCTACGCATCCTCTGGGGAGGGGGCGGGTGGGACCGATCTGGCCAGGGACCTCGGGGACAGGGGTGGGGCGGGGCGGGGCGGGGACAGCGGCGCTCCGGCCAGCTCAGCGGCACGGGCTGCCCAGCGGTGCATAATAGATCACTCAGCCGAGG